>NW_009194802.1:1306-1671 GCF_000690835.1 Fulmarus glacialis | reverse complement strand
AGCGTAATCACCGTCCCCAGCTAACAGGAGGTAATTGAGGGTCTGGGCAGCTCTGGACACAGCCAGGTATTTAGAGGTGGTAACTACCTGCGGTAATATATTACCCCGGGTTAAACCTCCCCCTGATTTATGCGGATGGTGCGACATAGAGCAGCTCCCAAACAGCATTATTTAACTTTTATTTGCATTTAATAATAATTCACTTTTCCTTAGCTCATTGCAAATTATCACTATCAGACTGAAGATGAGATTGGATTTCATCAGCCTTGGTTTCCCCCTCCTAGATGAGAGAATCATCTGCATAGAAATGGCGTTCTTGGGGCGAGAGGGGAGGACGGCGATCACTCATCTGCCGTGCGAGCCGC
>NW_009194802.1:633-1073 GCF_000690835.1 Fulmarus glacialis | reverse complement strand
AGGTGAGATGAGATTAGATTGGATTAAATCAGACTGGATCAGACTAGACTGCACAGCATTGCATCACATTGTACAGCATTGCACACCACTGCATTGCACAGCCTCGTGCAGCATCAGATGAGGTTGCATGCACTGCACAGGCAGCTGCAGGCGAGACCGGCCCCGGAGGATCGTGTCCCTGCTGCTGGCGGGGGGATGCTCCAGCGCCGGTCCCCGGGCCACTGCCCTGCCCACTCGCTGGGGCTGGCCCTATGTGTGGCTTTGCCAGGCAACATCCCCATCGGCAATTAAAATAAAAGTAGTTTTAATTGCTGCAAATCCCATTTGCACCGGTCTAGGGGGGAATCAAGGCAACAGGAGACATGGACGTAATCACGAGAGTTTTGCGAGGTTGTCAGAAAAGCCTCAACAGCCAAACCCAAAGTGTCCCCGGCCACCGC
>NW_009194802.1:0-467 GCF_000690835.1 Fulmarus glacialis | reverse complement strand
AGGCACCGACCTGCTGCTCGAGCCTCTCCCGGGGGCAGAAAGCTCTGCAGGGCCAGAGAAGGGCTGGGTTTGCCTATTTTATACCAGCATGACAGGGAAAAAATCTAAACCCAGGATTAGCAATTTCAATAACAAACCAAGCCAAGTTAAGGGCATTTGAAAAATGTTTTTACAACCTTTGGTTAACCTGCAGTAACAGCTGTTTGAGTGCGTATAAATAAGACTATTCTGTGGAGGAGACAGGAAAAATTGGTTTTATTTTAAAGGACACTGTTTGGCTCCCGCGGTGCAGTGGCATCTGAGGAAATATTGTGTAGCGGCGGCTGCGCGTCATGTTTAATACTCAGAAATGCAGCCATGGAGAGCAATACATTTGCTGGCTTCTGACAGCTGGAAAGCTGGGGTGTATTTTAAAAGCAGCTTCTCTCTTGGAAGGAAAATTTTGAGAGGGATGCAGAGGAAAAAAA
>NW_009194801.1:0-2029 GCF_000690835.1 Fulmarus glacialis | reverse complement strand
GTCAGGACCCTGAGCGCGCTAATAGGCCCTTATGTCCCTGGCCAGCGTCACTTGGGGCCTCCACCCACACCCTTTGAACATGGATGCAGGAGTCTCATTTAAGCACAGGCCTGGGCATTCAGTCCCTACCTGACCTATGTCGTAGCAGTCCCAGTCTCCATTTCAATCACAGTCTTTCCCATGTTGTAAAGTCCACAAGGAGAACCCTTCATTTTTATCAAGTTCTTCCAAGAAATTGTTTCTGCCTCCATGTCTGCTTCAGTAGAATGGAGCTTAGGGGTTCTCAAGATGGCCTGGGTGCGGTTTTGATCTCCTTGTGTTGTTCCATACATCATCATCCCCTGCCTTTGGTTTTCTACTCAGCTGCTTGGGAAAGAAACTTCATTTCTCTTTTCTGCTTGAAGGGGGCTGACCAGAGTGAAAGGCTGATCAAAGGGGAGTACTCTGATCTTTAGGCATTTCCACAACATAAAATTATATTACTGTAACAGGAAAAAAAGTAAGCAAGAGCTTTGGCACTGACAGCAGTGTTTTATATTTTCATGCTAATATTTGAGCTCACATTCTTTTTCCGAATTGGATACAACCTTGGAAAACAACTCTTTACGTCTGACCACTCCTCCCATGGATGTGCTATGTGGAGGATCCCCTGAGATTCATTTGGAGTTCAGTGTACAGGTACAGGAATAATGATGTCACCTGGGTAAGCCATATAAAATGGAGAAAATAAAGTCTCAACTGGCTGTCCAGGGTCCTTCCAAAGCCAACATAATACTATGGGTGATTTATTCCACCCTTAGGCAGACGGAGATTTCTTAGTCCTCTTCTGACTTCTTTGTCTGTAAGGTCCCCCTGTGATGGGGGGGTCCCAGCTGGGACTCAGAAATCTCTAACTGTCTCACTCAGGAGTGTTGTTCATTACATATGTACAACTATATAGGTATGTGTATGCATGTATCTATATATCCCTACTCCTCAGTCCATGGTGATTTCAGGAGTGGTGCTTGAACTCGGGATGGAGTTCCCAGAGCCTGCTACTTAGACCATTTGCACCTGAAGGCCTACAGGTCCTGTGTGAGGCAGGCCTTCAGGCTCTATGTTCTTTCCTGGGGGGCAGCTGACTCAGCCCAGAAGCCGGTGGGAGAACTGGGCTGTGATGAGGGCACTGTGGATGGTCAGGAAGTGAAGGGAAGGACAAACTAGCAGTGGAGAGCAGGTACCCCTTGCTGTGCCTGACTGGCAGCATGTCCATGTTGGTCAAGAACGGATTTTAACCTTGCACAGAAGTGAGAGCTAGAGGCAACGATGACATAGTGGATGCATCATGAGTCATTAGGGTTGCCTTTACACTTCCCGCGTGCACCTTCTGCCTGTAGGTCTGAGTCTCCCCTGCAAGCATCTGGAAGCTATGGAGGGGCTTCAGTATGCTTACCGGTAGAAGTTACCATCTATGGTCTTTCCAGAGACAGCACAAATGAACAGGCTCCTCCAGAGGCACCGTCAGTCAAACAAGAGAATCCTTTCATGTGGGGGGAAAAAAATGCCCTTTGGAAAGACATATCCCAGTACGCCCCTTTCTCCCCTGCTCCTCATTGACTGTAAAGGGGGCTCACCACATCATGTTTAGATGCCTACATTGCAGGTGCCTAAGAACAGGGGATGGTGAGCTTCACGCACACGGCTGTAAGTGCCAGGGAAATTCATCTGGTCTGTGATTTCCTTGCTTGCAGTGGATTTGGTCTAATCCTGTAGAAAACAGAGTGGACTTTTTGAACAGCTGCAGTGATATTCCTCTCAATGCCAGTATTTGATTTGGCATGTGATCATTCCAAAGCCCAAACAGCTGTGAGGTGTTTTTTAATTTTATAATTTCCCCAGCTGGTCTTATTGGGACAATCACAGTCTAGCCCAATGGAAAGCTGAGGAACAACAATCAGTGCTGTGGAAATATCCAGGAAGGACAGGACCCGGAGAAAGAAGTACATGGGCATGCGGAGGGTGGGTGCACTGTGACCATGAAGATGAGAAG
>NW_009194800.1:108697-153697 GCF_000690835.1 Fulmarus glacialis | reverse complement strand
GCTCACCTTTTTTTTTCCTTCTTCTTTTTGCAATGCGGTAGTTATTGTTTAATTCAGCTTCTGTAAATGGAATGGACTGTGGCCAGCAAGCCTGGGGCATAAACACACCTGTATGAAAGAAGCCTTATTGTAGCAACCATCTACAACCAACCTGCACATGCACTACCAGTTTGTGAGTTCAGAAGGAATGTTCCATTTTCCCTGACAGCAAATTTTGCCTTAAGATAACAATTTTTTTGTACCCACTGTCCTGTCTTGACCATGAAGCTTGTACACTTTTTGATTGTTATTACAATCTGAAGGAAAAAAATACGTATTTTTCTACCTGTCAACCAGCGGACCTCAGGAAATTAGATCCGAAGAGCCCACTTTAAAAAAACCACAGCCAAAATATATTTATAGAAACACATGGCTGAAAGTTTGAGAACTACTGATCCTAAAGATGCCTGTTCTGTTTCAGAGATAGTGATGCAGCCGCAGCCACCTCCAGCTTATACTGTTACAGATTCTCCTCAAAAAAAGCTTTTTGCAAAAGAAGTACTCAGTAAGAAATAGCATTTGATGCAACTAACCAGGCTGCAGCACTGCCAGCCCAGAGTCAATGCTCCGTTCAGTTCTTTTAGACTCAGAAGGTGCTGAGCAGATTCTGTGAGGTGATCAGTCACTACACGGGCTGTTAAACTCCTGCCTCACCCACTGGAATAGCGAGGGAGTTTTCCTTTATTTCCCTTCTGATCTGTTTTCAAGTTTATTAGCTAAAAAAACAAATCTACAGGTCGCAAGAAAAGGCTGCAGTATAACGCTGCTGAGCAGGAGAGGAGTGTCTTGTGTGTTTACGGATGGGGAAGGGAACCACACAGCAAGCTGTGTATCTGACCCTGGTATGTGTCTACGTACACGCTGTGTTCACACTTCTTTATACTGTAACTTTAAAAACAGACAAAAAAGATTACAAAAACAAAGATGGGAAGAGGTGAGGGTGGTGGGGGCGACATCATCACTTCAAGATCTTTTGCATATATGTTAGCTTGTGGAAATAAATAAGAACTATTACAGCCAGGGCCCTAAGGGAGGCAGGAAAATGATGATGTACAGGATAGTATAAAATGATATATTAAAAACTGTGCTGTCAGTGGAACAACGGAATATTAAGCAAAAGTCCATAATAATTGGCAGATATTTAGCTGTAGACATCTTTCTCTGGTTGGTGGGTACTGAAGTATACGTGAGAGGAAAGAGAACTAGTTAGGCAATTAGAAGTAATGGGCATAAATAATACACTATGTATAAATACATTCCCCCCTCTCCCATGTTACAACTCTTATCCAGATACACCTAATCACCTCTCAGTAAGTCATACCTATACGCTGGTATCCCTTGTGTTTTGCTCTTTGCACTGTCTGGTTACTGGAGATTCTGCTTATGTAAATCTTCTTTTTATAGATGCAGAATCATGTTCATTTTTTCCCTTTAATTATTCCAATACTGGTGGCAAGACTTTATCAAACCAGAGGGTCTGATGGCTTAGTAGCTAAAGATGTGTCAACACCACAGACACCATGAGACTGCAGCCTGCCGTATTATGGAATACGTGCTCCACAGTGACTGAAGGTATTAGCAGCGCAAGTGTGGGACAGATGTATTATTTAAGTGTGCTAAAAAGAAGAGGTAATTATACAGATCTTCCCAGTGTCATACTGGTGAAGCTTTTACTCTGTCTCATCCCATTTTGCATTCTCTGTATCCCAAAGGAATCAGGGAAAAATGCTCTAAAAACATTTTTGAGAGTTTGTTAGTATATGAATGTGTTTCATGTATCCTTGTGTCTTAGTTGCTGTAAGTCAAACTGGTTTCGAATCATGGCATGGAAAAATTAAAAAACCTCCGTGGAGCCGTTTCCTCAGTCTATCACTCCATATCCTAGGCTCCCGTACTTTCTGACCAGTGCTTCATCTCCCCCAGGGCTCAGCTTTTGCTCCCCAGCCTACCTTGCTGGCTCACCGGAGATAATTGCAAAATACAGCTGGCAAGTCAGCGATAAAGCTTGCTGGTGCTCTGCAGGGGTCCTAGATGGCCAGATATGCTATGATTGAGGACATATATGTGAATGTTACACCATTTCTTTTCTCTTTGCTGTTTTCATTCGTGTGAACAAGCTAAGGCCTGAAACCGGGAAGGTTTGTGCTTTCTGAAGCACTTGAAAGGTTGGGTTCCCCTGATTTCAGTACTCAGCTGGCTTATGGGCAGAGCAGAGTATTGGAGGAGCCTGTGCTCAAGTGCTCAAGTGTTGGTGGCTTCCCCAGCTAAAGAGGGGGCTATTAATGTATTTTTCTTTCTTGTGCTAAAGGATGGGTAGTTGGAGAAGTCTCTCTCAATGTAGTCACTGCCACTTAAATATCTCATGTGAAAATTAAATCATACCACAAAAAGAGACTTGAAACTGAGCACATATTTCTTCAATGAAAACTGGCCAGTTCTGTAATGTGTTCCACTATCCCATATTTTGCATACAATTGAGATATCTGTTATGAAATGAAACCCAATCTATATAACCTATCTAATATTTATCTTTCTTTATGAGAGCAGTTTGGAAACTCTGTGTGTGATCTTACATAATTTTAATAACTGGTTGCTGATGGATTTCAATATTAACTCTGACTGTTCTGACTGGTAGGGTGTTGAGGCTTAATTTTCAGGAGAATTTCACTAATTGTTCCTGCACTGCGTAGGGGTAAAGGCATCTAAGAATATGTGTATAAACCTGCATTTGAGCCCACAAAACTGGTAATTGCATGGCCGTATCCAACAATGATGATCACTTCAGCCTGGTCTAGTAAAGCACCCAGATGTATAAGGAAAATTTTCAAAATGACCAAGTCCTATTATCAAAATCATCACAGGCCCTGTAAAGCTAATCCTAATATTCAGTGAAATTCTGAGTTAGAAGGCAATATTAGCAAAGGGATGTTGACACTAGTGCCTAAATTGTAGGTGATCTGCTCCCAAGGAAATTCCTGTCTCTGGTTAGATGTTCCAGGAATCACCAGAAGGTGGACTTAGATACCTAACTACATTTTTTTGGTAAAAAAAAAAAAAAAAAAAAAAAAAAAAAAAAAAAAAAAAGCAAACCCTCACTTAACTCTGAAAGTCCCTAAATTCTTTAGGCATGTAGATTTCTACTTTTTAACACCCCATCCCATCATCATTTTTGCTGCTGTGTATATGCATATCCTAACAGTGAGTTACTTTCTGCCATAACCATGCTCTATCTCTGAGTAAGAGGAAGACACTTATGTCCAGTCAGGATTCCTATGGATTGTTTTAGGACAGGTCTGTTCTTTCTTAAAACAAGACAGATAAAGATCTCTTTCCTTTATAGCTGACACTGTAATTATTTGACTATTTATCTGGAAAGAAGGAGATCAAGTTTTACCTCCCTATATTGCTTGATTTGGAACAAAGACTTGAGCATAGGTCCATCACATCCTAAAAGAATATCTGAATCACCCAGGTATTCAGTACAGTGAACAAAGCCCTTTCAGTTCTCATTCTGAAGATGTTCCACCTGAAGTAAGTAATTATACAGTCATAATTAACCAGCACTTAACTCTCACACATCTGAAGTTGGAGCCCTAACCAAGAGGCTGTACAGTCAAGCCCTTGTTCTTATTTAATTTTGTTCTAGTGACTAGTCGTTACATACACAACAGAACTGGCAGTCAGGAGAACAAGAAAGGCATGATAGTGAAGAAGAGTAAAGATGGAGCATTATGTTCAATAGCCCATTGATTGGGAATCTCAACTCACTTGGAACACTTAAGACACTGATTTAAATCAAGACGAAGAGAAGACCTGCAAAAGTATATCCTATTTAACAAGTGAATTTTCCAGCCAATGAGCCATTGAGTATAGCACTCCTTCTACCCCATTTGCCTCTTTTGTGTAAAGCTTGGTGTGGCTGCTGTATGACAAGAACTTTGGCTGGATTTGGCCCCTGGGGAGATGCACTGAGGCAAGGCTAGTTTTGCATTGAAAGTTGTGTGTCACTCTGGAACACTTTACTGTCTATTTATCACTATATATGTGTTTGTGTTCCTACTCTGTCCTGGAGGTCCTTTCTATATAAAATAACCACAGGCAGGACAACGCCTCACTTTTCAGTACTGCTAGGGTTACAGTTCCAAGTTTCTCAGTTATATCCCATTCTAAGCAGTTTTGTGCACACTCACCAATGGAAACAAGTATATGTGGACCAAAAGATTTCAGGCATCTCGGGACTGGGCAGCAGCTAGGTGATGATGCCGGAAAATTCAGTGATGGCTAAATTGAAAGATTAGCTTAAACTAAAGATTGCAGGGTTTGTGTTTGACACTCGTATGCAACTCAAATGATATACATATCTAACAGATACATATATATTCATGAGGAAATATTTTGTAAAATATGCTACACAAATCTTTTGTTGTGGCTTAATTGGTTTATAAGCCAATGTTATAATAATACTTTCATAAGAAGTTAAAGCCAAGTTTTAGAACATCTTCAACCAACCTTTGAAAGAAACACAAAATTTAAAGTCAATAGAAACATTATGTAAAACAAAAAAAATTCCCCAAATTCACAGGCAGCATCTTCAAGCAAAGTAGTTCAGCATTGTGCTTGTGTGCATAAGAATTTAAAAACAAATTTGATAAGAAATTAACTATAAATAGAATAAAACCAATGTTTTCATTCTAATTCAGTGTCCAAACTGAAGAAAACATAGGAAGATAAATCAGTAGTTGGAAGAGGGAAAGTTATTCTTTGTTTTTCACTTTGAATTATTAAAATTATCAATGATGTGTACATTCCTAGGAAGAATACACATTTTTAATTTGATAGTGAAAATCCTGTAATATTTAACTATTTTAGAAATCAAATATGCCTTTATACATGTAAACTTACATGCATCCATGTAAAGCAGAATAATAAAAGCAACAAACGCAGACATCCATGCAGATGAACTAGTAAAGCAGAGTTAGTTTCCTTTTCTTGATTCTTCCCCAGTTGTTATATTCAGTCTTTCCAATGTGACTATATTATCATCCACAAAATTTTTAGCATCATCGTAATCATAAAAGATATATTTTATATCTTTATAAATCACATGAGGCTTAGCAGACCCTATGCCACACCTACTTTAATCCTAGTAAATTCTAGCCTAAGACAGCATAGCCTGTGGTGTCTCACCTGAGTTCTCGGAAACTTTTCAGGAAATGCATTAGCTCTGTGAGTCAGTGAAATAAATACAAACAAATATAGTGGTCAATAGCCAAAGAAAAATTTAGCACTCTAAATGGGTTTTGACAGAAGCCTGAGTTGAAAAATCCAGCTGTATTTTATGTATGTCCCTTAACTACCAATCAATTCTGCTGAGAGGATTGGTCCAATTAGCTGCCTAATTCCTGATGCCTGATATATGTGTTCACAGTCAAAAAAAAATCACATATCTAGAGGACCAGTCTTCCTTTGGTCCAAGAAACTGGGGTCTACAAAACAACAAATATGAAAACATCATAATGTCAAATTCCACATCCTAATTTGAAACAAAAATCTCACAGTTCCAAGTACCTCATTGCTAGGACAAATTTGATGCAAAGATATGCAGCTAAGACGGGTGCCTACACTTCATTTTCAGGTGTACTAAATACAGGTAAAAATTGGTAAGTGAAAATTTTTGTGGGCAAGTTTTGCATCCGGACCAAAGAAAGCCACTTCATCCTTCTGCCAAATTTATCCCAAGTGCTACCTAGATCATGCTCTGGTTTTCCAATATAGTTCTATAATAACTGCTTAAGCATGCCATACAGTATTAATCTTCCTCATGAACTCAGTCCCAAACCAGTTTCCATGGAGAGAAATTAAGAGGTATGTACAGGCAAAGGACAAAATATATGGCTAGCCAATGATACAGAAAGGCTCTTTAGATGGGAGTTATGGTAGAGAGGAAGGATTTTTCAACTGAGGTTACAGAACTGAGGGGAGGGCAGCATTAGACAGAGAGCAGCGAGGAGAATATGAAAAAAAAAAAAAAGAGACATCTACGTTGAAGTAGGTTTTGACATTGTTTTAAAAAAGACAATTTTGAAATGGATCCAGGAAAGGATGGTGGAAGGCTGCTGAACTGCCTAAAGTAGGAGGTGATTTTGATGTGTGTGTGAGAAGGAAGCATCAGCATTTGACACATTAGGGGGAGGATGAAGAACTGGGACTTAGAGTCCTGAGAGAAGGGGACTACAATAGTCAAGGTGAGAAGAGATGAAGGCAGAACCAAAAGAGACATATTGTTGAAGTGGAAATAGGAAGAGAGGCAGACACTGGAGGTGTGAGAGAAAGAGCAACGCTGGGAAATGCATGTGGATTTTGGGCAGTGGGAATAAATGTGTGAGGAGTCCTAGAGGAGTATAGAGGAGTAAGACTTGTATTTAAGAATGTCTGCGAGAGTCATGTTGCTCTGGATTCGCTGTCCATTTTGTTCGCCAGGTTATAAACCCACCTATATAAAATGATACTATCTAAAACAAGAACTTCTTTTAAACAATGCTCTGTTTATTTTAATAGTTTGTTAGCCAAGCAGTCTCTGCAGTAGCTGCAGCTGTGGCTTGTTCCATCTCATCAGTAATTTTAACTCTCTTATAGTCATTAGTGTGAAGCTTTTCACAGTATTTTAAAATGATAAATATACTTTCCTCCCAGTTCTTGAGTTCCGTTTTGTTTGAATGGACTGCGCATCCTTTAATATCTAAATGATTTGCCCTGAGAATCATCACAACATAGCTACACTTTGGAACAGAAGGTGTGAATAGGGTTCTGATAAAGCTCTGTGATGTTTATTTAAAAAAAAAACAAAGGTAGCTTTGAACAGTTTTTGATTATCTATAATCAGCATCTTTCTCTGTAATATAGCCGAAAGATCCAAGCCCTGAAACAGCGTGCATCTGTGTGAGAGGGTGGCCACTACATCCCATGAGTTGTTTAATCCTCACTGTTTGCTGTGTGCGGAGCACCAACTAGGCTTTTACTTATGACTGCTTTAAACAGTGCCTGCCTGCCCTATGACTTTCCAAAAGACCCCAGGATGAGGTTAGCACAATAAAGAAAGAGCTTGATTTCTCTAAGCAACAGTCATTCAGACCGACAGGACCCATTCATCTACTGGAGACTAAACAAAAAATATTAAAAAAGAAAAAAACTCAACTGTTGGACTTACTGACTCCTGAAAGGGCAGCTACACTATCATTACCACCAAGTGCATACAACCTGAGCTTGATGTTGGTCTACTTCAAATTACTATTTGCTATGAAGGGTTGACAAAGCAATTTATAAAACGATGGGGTAAAAGTAAGAGAAGCCCCATTAAAAGCTTTTTCTTTCCTTTAAACAAGAGTGAACAGAATAGGATTCTTCGAGTTTGACCCACTTATTACCTTTGTACATTTGTCTTTATTAACATCTATTAACTGATTAGATTTCCCTTAGAAGTAATTGTGCATTGTAGATAATTGTATCATTGTGGCTTCTTATTGGGGAAAGGTATTACATCCAAACACGTAAGATAGATAAAACCAGATGGATGTATCTGTCTGTCCATCCATCTGGCCACTGAAGAAGTCTTTGGGTATTTTTAGAGAATCTGAAGCAGTGGTGCAAGTCATAAACAAAAGGGGCATTTTTAAGAAGAAAAATACACTTAATTAAATAGACATCAAAATTATTTTATTGTCAACATCCACAATATCCATGATACAGTGATGTGTAATTGTTCCTATAGAATACTAGTTCTCAGAACCATAATGAGTTGCTATTAGAAAAAGCAGGGACATATTATTAGTATCCCCACAGAGTTATCTTCTAAATTATTTATACTTGCAACACTTTCACGTAATGGCAGTTTTAAACTCAAGCAAACAAAGCAAACCACACAATAAAGAGAGGGGAAGAGAATGGCACAGAAACCCTTTCTGAACGCATGTAGTTAGAAAGGCGAGTCAAACAAACTAATCAGATTTTGTTTCCTACTCAAATCCTCACGAGGTTTGCAATAGAGAGCATCAAAGCTTTTTGGGGTTGTGTCACCTCGGTAAAGGATTGAACGGCACTGTAACTGTTTTATCTCTCACATCTAAAATGTAAAGGAATGCAACTTTATTTGGCTGGTGCAAGTTTGCTTATTGTCTTTGAAATTCCACAGCGGACCCTCCACAAAAAGCTTAGCTATCAGAAGGGTGCAAATAGCAGCAGAGCCTTGTGTTGCTCTTATTCAGCCCCTAGGCTGTGGTGCTGGGTTTGCACAGGAGTTGGGGGGGCAGCAGGGAGGGTGGTTGTTTTTATACACACTTAGCATTGTGAGTTACTGATTCTGCTTTCTGCACTTGCTTTACCAATACACAGTGTAATGATTAACACTTTAGGAGTCAACACTTTTCAGAAAAATTGAGATGGGATGCCTTTTTTAAAAAAAAACCCAACAACTTCAGCCAAACTCAAGTCTGCTCAGTGCAGAGAGGATTTGGGTGAAATTGAAGAGAAAACAGCTCAGACTGAAAGCTCTAACGGTCTCCTTCTGGTCTTAAACTCTTTGCGTTTACAAACATATAAAGATCATCATGTTCACTTTGCATTAACCAGTCTCTGAAGTTTTGTCTTAACCACCAAAACAAATTCCAGCTGAAATCACTGTCTTATTGACTTACTGAGGAGCTAAATTTGGTTACTTTAAAAACAAATTCCTACCCCACAAAAAGGAAGAAAAAACACCCAGCATGGTTTTTTTCCCTGTAAAAGGAGTATGTAGCTAAATATTCTCAGCTTTTGGTCAGTCACAATACAAACAGGTTTTAAAGGTATCCAGTTATTCTGAGTGCCTCTTTTTCTGAGCATTTGGATTAAGGTACCCAAAATAAACACACAACGAAAATGGTGGCCTTCTTTTTAAGCAAAATGACCCTTACATGTATTAAAAACCTTATTTGCCTTATGGTAGTTCAGTTGCACACCAGCACCCTCATTGATTGCTGTGGAGTTACATTAGTTTAAAATTGGAATAGCCGAGTAGTGGATCAGGTCCTATAGTCAGACATATGTTTTCCACTAGATAATGGCTACTTATATATTTATGAATTTTAAAATGCTTTTCAATTCAACTATCATTGTTACTATGTGCAGGAAGTAAAGAAGTAAATTGCAACCAAGCTTTCAGGGGTTTATTCCCTCATGAAGCACTTGTATTGCTAGTGTCGGGGGGGCAACTGTATAGTGCCCTCTACATAATAAATGACACTGTTGAATATTCTTAAAGTAGTGTCTGTATGTGTGTGGTTTTAGGGACAGAGCTATTATCTGTTGGGTTTTACATTCCTAAATACTATGCCATCATTTCTTTAGCCCAGCTTCACGGAAAGTTTCAGGGAGGTTTAAAATAATTGGTACTCAGATCTATTTTGTCCTGATCACCCATAGAAACTGCGACTACTCACAGGGCGATAAACAGCTTTCTAGTGTCAATTGGAGTTATGTGCAGATTCAGAGCAGAAATAGTATATAGCTCTCCGTTCCTGAACATGACAGTCATAATAAACTTTAACCTCGACATTCCCTGCTTTCCTCAACCACAGCTAAAAATGCTACACACATTTATACCATCTAATGAACTAGACATTAAAAGGAAACCACAGATCTATACCAATAGATTATCAGGAAGAGAAGTGTGAAGTGCATACTTGCTCACTGTAGTATCATGGTAGTTACAAAGAGGAAAGACCTAATACATCATCATCATCATCCTTCAGCAAGAATAGGGGATAATCTACCAATGGAGGTCCTACCTGCTACTAAAATAATAGCTTCTAAACCGAATAGTGCAAACATATAATGCAAAATCCTAGGGGATGGAAACTCAAGCTCACCAAGGTGAGAGAAAGAGAATGATGGGTGCTTATTTCACTCTTCTTTGGTGGCAATACAAAGGAAGGACAGACTATGGATTGAAGTATGGGTTTGGGTTCAAGTGAATTGTGTCTGGTTTCTGAATCTGTCACATACTCTCTTTATTAACATTTATTAACCAATTAATTGTAGATAATGACTCTGATTATGAAAAGAAATGAGAGAGTATAATACTTGCTCTTTCAGAAGCAAGTAACTAAAGAAAGAGTAGGAGTGAGTGGAGTTTAGAATTGACTCCTTTTCCACCCACACCTCCTTCAAGCCAGGGAAACAACCGGCACTAAAATGATAGCAACCAATAGCAGATAGTGGTCAGTAATGAATACATATCACCATAATGAGCAAAGGCAAAGTAGGAAACTCTGCTTTTGCTATGCCTCAGAGACATATTGCATGCTATTCCTACAGTTTTACTAATAATCAAGCCCTTAGTCTACCTAACAATCAGTTTCCTATCGGTTAATGATATTAATAATTATTTCTTCCCCGTCTCACCTCTCATTTTCCTTATGTTGTCATGATACGTTTTCTATTGTTCAGACAATTTGACAATGAAGGGCACAAAAATATCTAGATTCTAATATATCCCTGCGTCTACACTGCACAGGATTTACCTTCCTCTGATTGAAATTCTGATGATGGCTGAGGGCCTGATAGCACTAGCTACAATTACTAGAGTCTGGTTTACAATTCGTTCTGCAACTGTTATTCACATGTAACTTTTCAGAAGTCTTTCTAAGGTTTTTTTTTAATGTGGAATAATTAGCCCAATATTTAAGAATTCTGATCTCATATAAATGCTCAATGAAAACACATATTTTCCTGTGAGCTAAAAATGCCTGGATTTCAGTTTTGATTCTCAAAAGAATGTTATTGTTCCTACAGGACATGCAATGGAACATAAAAGAGCACTTTACGTCACCATTTGAATTGGATGAATTTTTTTCTTCTTTTTTCTTTATTTTTGAGTGTTTAATTGATGATTGTTGTCTATTGGGTTTTTTTCTTATCATCTTTATCTTCGTCTCCTGTAAGGGTGGATTTATTGCTTTTGGAAAATCTACAAAAAGATGTTGCCCTCATTTTGCTTTTGATTTCCTACATTTAATTTCTAAATAAATAATAGTCGTTTTCAATTTCAGGACCCATTCAGTTAGCGGTCTCTCTTAAGGGACTACCAAAGAGGATGCCAATTAATTCTGACTGTATGATGTGTATTCCAAGACCCACCAATTCACCTCTCACAAGCCACAAAACAAATGCTGGTAATTGACTTTTGGCAAGTACTGATATGAACTGGACTAGGACTCAGAGCTGAAATTGCAAATGTTTTGGTATATGAAATACTTCCTTATGCATTAGATAAACTGTACCAAAGTGGTAGACAGACAAATTACCATGTCCTCATGACTCTCTAGGTTAATGCCTCCCTCAGAAAAGGGGGAGGAAAGAGAAGGATTAAAAAAAAAAATCCCAGTAAAGAATCTCTTACCTTTGCAGACAGCAAGAAGAAATCCAACCCAGCATCAGAAAGAAGAGAAAAAATCAACCACTGAAAGTACGAGGGCACATCGTACAGATAAAGGAGGAACTAACTTACTTCTACCGTGTGCACAGAAAAGTGGGACACCTGAAGTGTTTGGTTGTTTTTTGAATACATTTGTGGGCAAACCCACATTTTGTGTTGAGGAAGCACAACTTAAATCAGAGCACAGTAAAATGTGACGTCTTCGCTATCATATTTGAATAGGAGTTATTAGAGCCCCTGTTTTAAAAAAAGAGAAGAATGTTGATGTAGACTTCAGAAACTACGGCAGCAGGCAAAAAGAACTATTTTTATCTGCTTATGATGAGGAAATACGTAAGCTTCTGTACATTTTGGTTCACCTCAGCTCTACTTAGTTTTAATCCAGGCCATCTGCCTGATGAAGGGAACATCGTGGAGAGGAATAGCAAAGTCAATCCACTTCACTTCCAGTGAAAGAAGCAACATGCCAGAAACCCACGAAAGAACAAGAGGTGGAAGTGAGCTGAAGTGTCAGGATCCAGCTGTTTTCAGGGACCTAGTTCTAGGGTTATCAAAGGAATAGTAAGTCTGATTTTCCCTGGTTTTGCACTATGTAAAGTTTCTCAACATCTACAAAGTTTCTCTTCATTTACTTTGGGACAAGCAGGAGTGTCATCAGACCAATATCTCCCAAATTTTTATATCATATTTTACAGCATGTAAATTTCCCAGTCATTACTGGGTCCTAGAGGAAAGTTATAAGTAGTAAACATTTCTTTTAAAGAAAACTATTTTATATATTTGAAGTTTATAAGTAAACAAGTTGTTTAAAACAATCATTTCATTGCCATGCCATTTTCCTTAACCTGGAGATTCATTGCAGAAGTGAAGCACGTATGGCAGAGCACCTTCTGATTTATTTGACACTGATGTTATTTGCTTGTTTTACAGTGGATGGAGACAAGAATCTTGGTGCACTTTTCTGAGTATGCCAACGCAAGCAGAGAGTACTGTGTTTCCACTGGTACAATTCATGTTTCAGATAGCTTGCATCCCCTTGAATGACTGTTTCTTGGAAGTAAGTTGCTGTGCAAACAGGGTCAGAGTAGACAATTGGGGACCAAGCATCAAGAAAACATGGGTAGGGCATTGCTGGAGGAGAGTCTGTGGGAATAAATATTGTTTCCATGGTGGTATACCCTGCATTACTACTGTACCTCAGTTCATTTAAATTGGTAAATGGTAAAGTAACCAAGTACACTGGAGACAATTCATATGCCCCAAATTTACTGGAGTATACAGTCACAAAATCTGTGCCCTTAGGTCAACATAAAATACCTATATCAGGTACATGTTTTGTAGTATGGCTTACAGATGTCTCTCTGTGATTTCACATGCTGGTGAAGAGCATTGAGGACTGTAACACTTCTGTGGTGTTACAGGTGTTACTGCAGGTATCTGCAGTCATCTGCTATTCTCTCCATGTCATGACACATGAAGAAAGGAAGAGATGAACAAAAATTGCTACAGTCCTTCAACTTGGCAACAAGGGTCCTTTCCTTCCCAGTTTTCAGGAAACTCTGCCATCACTCTTGGCATTGTCCTGCAGATGCTGTTTAAGTAACTTATTGCAAGTGCTATTTGAGGACTGATACAAAATTCAAAATTGAAATCTGTGGAAGAACTCCAACTCACTTCAACAGGCTTTGAAACAGGAACATGGACAATCTGAAGGAGAGACTAAAGGAATGAAACCACTTTGAAAATCTACCAGTGCCCAGCCACTGTCTCATTTACATCACCTATATAGTGCCCCAATGTGACTTTCCGGGAAAGTCAGAGAATGAAGCAGCAAAGCGCATTTGTATTTAGGAGAACAAGAATTTTCAAAATGTTTTTATGTTATTTTATGCTTCTCTGCCTAACATATTTTAATGCTATTTTTATGTATTTTTATCTTACTCTATAATATATTGTCATATAACACAAAAATGTATTAGTATGAGATTCCAGAAAAGAGCTTTTGCAGTTTTTCACCAGCTTACCTTTATTACTTCAGTGTTTAATTACTTAATGTTTTAACACCTCTGTGGAAGCACACAGATCCATCTCAGTGTTACAGTCTGGTAACTGTACACTGTTCACATGGTGAATCCTCTCGCTGACTTCATTGCTAATACTTATTGTCAGAAAGGCTGTGCAGACTGTTATAACCTTGTCAGGTGATTGAATAATTTAGGGGACAGATTCCCAAAGCTATCCATGTACCTAAACCAGACATGTGCTTTGTGGTATTTATAAAAGCATGTGAGAGCCATTTGAAATCGACCCACTATTACCTGGATGCTGTCTACAGTGAGCTTCACATCTCAGCTGGATCTTTTAGGAGCTGCTGTATTCTGACTAATAAGTCTACAAATTAGGTGTTCCGGACTACTTCTCAGAAAAAGGAAAACCAGAAATTTCTGAGTGAAGTTGTAGGAAATATTTGCAGTGAACATAATCACATAAAACTAATATAATACTGGGCTGCAGCAGAAAAAATAAACCTCAGCCCAGGTTCGTAGAGTGATTCTGAACTCATCTTCAGTTTTGCATTACCATCATGTCATATTTCAGGACTGAAGGAAATGTTATAGCCAAACTAATGTTCAAACCACAGCATGGCTTCTGGGTTTGTCTCTGTTTTTTGGAGAGGAATAAAATTTTACATTTAAGTGGGAGTTTTGACATGTAAAAATAAACATTAAGTCGTGTGGCTGAGGAATAAAGCTCCTTCTCAGAACTGCTTTTATGCAAACACGACCCTCCAGAACCTCAATGTGCCAAAGACTGTTGAGACTTGCTCTCCCTGATTTAGCAGTTTACTTAAGCGTGTGCCTGTCTATAAGCACATGGATAACTTCATTAACATGACTGAGAGTTAGGCAGGTGCTATGACAGCCTAATGGAGTTAGGCCTCATCTGAAGAATGGGTTCTGAGAGTGTTTGTTCCTGAACAAGTCAGCCAACAGTCATCTCGGGTTTTTTACTGATCAAACTATTTTGTCCTTTGTATCGGTGTCCTTTGATTAAACTTAGCAATGGGATACTCAGCAAGAGTGAAAATTTTTGGTTCTAAATAAAATTATTTTAGCTCATTATAATTAAGGCTATAGACATTAATCATGAGTTTTATTAAAAAATGTTAAATTAATGATTCACCTCAGGAAAACACCCGAGGTATCTGTGAGGAAGATGGCATCTACTTTTCATCCAGAAAGAGAGTAAAGTCTGAGAAATGAGGGATCAGAAATAAAGCTAAATGTACAAGAAGCAACTGAGAAAAGGTCTTATCTGGAACAGAATGATTGGCTTTTTCCTGAGTTTACCCCCCAGATCTGAGTAATGAAACCTTCAAGGAATCAGCAGGACTCATCTTTCCCTCCAGAAAGCAATATTGTTCTCTTGTGTAGAAATGAACTCTGAACGGCTGTGCCTTTGTTTCTCTCCTCCTTTCATAGCTCCCATTGACTAAACTACTGGGCTTTAGTAGGCACTGAAAAGTTAAAGTTGAGAGAAAGAAAGACATCATGGAAAACATAAATGGACAGACCTCACCACATTCAAGACCCTCACAAAAGAGTACAGTGCTAAGGAAGTTCCACATGGTTGTAAAGTTAATAGAAAACCCCAGATTTCTTTTTGAATATATAAACCAGAAATATTCCCAGTGTCTTCCAAAGCACTTACTGGCTGGTTTACAGGACACTGTGCCCATCAACATAAAATATATACGTTTTTGAAATGTAGTGTTGCGTTTAAAATGTTTTTTTCTCCATGTAAAATGGCATATTCTTCCTACGCAGAGAAAATAGTCTTTATTATACTTGCAGGCTTACAAATGAACAAGGCCAGGCAATGTAAAGAGCTGTAGAAACTTTTTTGGGGATTGATTTATGTTGAAACAAGCAAGTGAAATACCATATATTTTATGTTGTCTGATAAAAGATGCTGTATAAAAAACCCTTCAAAATGCAATGTTTTGAAAACCACAATGAAAAATGAATTTTTAATAAGGCTTGCCTCAGTGCTAGACTTGGCCAAGAAGAGATTTCTGCTATGCAAGTGCAATATGGAATTTTGACTTGAGAAACTCTCTATGGACTGTGTTTTACATCAGTCATTGAATTTAGGTAAGGAATACAGGAGAAAAAGAAAGAAATGATAGAGCCAGTAGAAAACAAAGAACGATTGCAATCTATTTAAGGCACCAAGCATATTCTAGACTATAATTTTCTTTATTCTACATAAATGCCCCTCTATGATGATCCAAATTTTTTAATCTCTTTCTGCTTCCCTTGGTAGTTTTTAAGATGAAATGCAAAATTTTCTTGTTTCTGCCATCTTTAAATTAATCCACACTCAGCAGAAGGTTAACATCAATCTCTTATGATTTTGTTTGTTTAAAGTGGAAAAGAATAAAAGCACATAAAAGTACAATCTAAATCTTTGAATCTCTCCCAGTGCTCAGTTTCACCTGGAAATTGCTCTTTTATCATTGGTAACATCGAACTAATGAACTCACCATTCCAATTTTATCCTCCAAATAACAAAAAAAGGAAGACAACTGAGTTTTCAGGCAGCTGTAGAAAGGTCTATCATTCTGGATTATTCACTTTTGTATACTAGTCACTAGACACGACTGCCTCTTTGAAAATTCTGACTCGGGAAGATTTTTGCCAAGCCAGCATTCCTGATTCTTCGTTGACCCACATCATGGGTACATATACCACTTAATACAAAGGGAGTATAAAATACTCTTCGTGTACTCCTTGTTTAATAGGTATTGTGGGCTTTTGTATGCATTGAGCGGGGAGGTGATCACAGAAGATGCAGAACATTCACAAATCAGCTTTAGTCACATCTTTCTGAGCAGAAAGATTTTACTAGAGCATGTGTTCTTCAAGCACTTCTATTCTCCTTCTTCACTTATTTTTTGTGCTAAGTGGTAGGAGAAGCTAATTCTGCCTTTACTTTTCCTTTGGGCCAGATTTTCACTCGATGTAAATCACTTTGGTTTAGTTATGCTGATTACTATTATAATGTTAATTTTTGCTATTTGGTAACATGTCTTAGTGTCCTGGAAAGCACCTATCATAGCACTACGCTCCGAGGGTACCCAGTTGAGCACCTGAGTGGCAGTAAGGGAGTTGGGACCACAAAGGCGCCTGGTTTGGTTCGCTTGTTGCCAAATGGAAAGGGGACAACTTCTCAAGAATATATTGACGTTGTGTTCCCCACACCCCATCCCAGACAAAAGTATCAGCTAACTATCAGTTTAAGAAACCGGGTTACCAGATTTCCTTATTATATGACATTTCTCCAACCAGCAGCACACCTTGAATTCATGCAGTCCAGGGTGAACAGGTTTTGAAACTTTTGAAAGTTCACATGCTGCAGTAGGCTTGAACTTAAATTCAGAGAAGAAGTGAAAGTGTGTTTGCCGCCTTATCGTGAACTCTCCAGGGAAATAATGTTCAGTGTAATAAGCATAAGAATTGCTATGTCACAGCATCTTATGGTAAGGCCAGTAGCAGTGAGCAGCTAAAAATCTTTAAATTGTGCACACCCACTTACTTTGCTGTGTTTATGCCAGGGATTAATTTGGCCAGTAAGTTTGGATCATATCTGGATGTTAAAAATTCAGTAGATCTATGTTGTTTTGGAGCTGGGGCCTTAGGTTTGGGCTGACCTTTCCTATTCTAGCTCAGAAATGTTAAGTAACTGAAGCAATTAATACTATAACTAGTATTTTAACAGCCAGAAGAGTCTGGTAAAGGTATGGTATTTTCACACCAATTTTCAAATCATCTGATTTTTTTACAGTTCACAAAATTACAGTTGCCCTGACTTCTTCTAAAATATAAGCAGGGTTAATAGGGGTTTTTTTTGTTGTTTTTACTAATCTGATAGACCTTTTTGAAAAGAAAAGCCTAAGTGGTACATAGAATTACACTTCTTAAATAACAAATAATACTGTATAAGCCTCTCTTCCTACGTGTTTTCCTTAGAAGTCTGTAGGAGAAGGGGGAAATGCAAGAATTCAAAGAAACATAAGCAGCAAGTAAACCTTTCTATCCTCTTCAATTACACAAAAAAATAGGAAGGGAGCATCATTTTCAAAGGAACAAATGTTACACAAGACATGCCCTTTAAATCCTTTTTAAGGCTCTGTGACCTGTAAAACTATCTGCAATATCAGCAACAGAAAGCCTTCCACAGAACAAATGCTTATGTTTTATGTGTACTGTATTTGCTAATCATTAGTTCATAAGCAAGAGCAGATATACAGTGTGCTATAAATAATGGCGGGAATGTAAAAGTGAATTGATCTGTCTGGCTATCTAGTAATACTGCTGGCAGAGAACCAGTTTTGAATGGCTGCCAACTACCATAGACCCAGCCAGTGATTTGTCTAGGGGTCTTGCCCTGTCAGGCAGAAAACAGTCTTAAGCTGAGCTCCCAGAACTGTGAGCACCGCCTACTGCTCAACAATGAGCATTTCCTGCAGCGTCCCCTTTACCCACTTAGTTAAATAGCAGAAAACATGCACGAGTTACCAAGCTATGAAACCAAGCATCTAAAAATATTAATCACTGGATCGAGAGGTCAGCATGCTTGTGAACTGAAGTGAAATACATTGTTCAAATTGACTACGCACACAGCGAGTGAGAAACCGGGAGTGAGATCCACACAGGCACACAGGCGCACACAAATACGCGAAATTTATTCTTTCGCCGGAGCCCTTAAAGCATTCCACAAACGTACGGTAGTCACTGTGCCGAAATCCTCATGGGTGGGGTAGCAAACAGCCAAAAGAACGGAAGCGTTTATAGTGATCTAGATATTTTTAAGAGGATAATTATGCTAAATAATGTGATTGTAATAGAAACAAATGGGGTGGGGCTTTATTACAGGAAAGAAAGGAGGTGGCTCAGAAGCAAGTCCTGACAGCAAAACTATTTCCCCATCTCTAGTGCAAATGGAGCAAAATGGTGGGCTAATTTTCCCCTCTTCCTTTAAGTCAGTCATGCTGATCCACTTATTGCATTGCTTGAACTAGTTTTCCCTGTGTATAAACATGGAAAGACAGCTCAGGCAGCAAACTCACCTCGGGATGCCTTGCAGGGATTCAGTAATGTGCCTGCTTGGCACTGTTTCTTGTATCCCTCAAGGCTGTCTCCCAATCTCTTTGTAAGATCAGCCCTGGCTCAAAAAAAAAAAAAAAAAAAAAAAGAAGAAGAAAAAGAAGAGTCCCATCAAATGATGCAGTTCAGCTTCATGTAATCTATCTTTGCTAGGTAATTCTGATTCACTGTTTAGTACAGAATCAGGGTGCGTCCGTGCATGCGTGTATGTGTATGCGCGCATGTGTGCAGGCAGACTGATTATGTCTATACAGTATTTATATTCCTGTATAAACCTATATATTATCTTTGCTCATAAAGAGAGGGCAAGTTGCTAATTAAGTTGAATTTCTTCAAAGTGAAGCTTATAGATCAGAGACCACAGGATGGGGGCTGCTGCTTTGGTTTTGAATTTGGCATTGCTTTATTGAATTTTATAAATACCAACTAAATTCAAACAAAACTGATTTAGATTTCACCTCATCATTTAAAATATATTTTGTAGAGTACAGCCTGTGCAGTAATCCTCTGCTATACTTTAATTTGGTTTTAATTTTATAGGCCCTGTTTTAACTGCATATTTCCAGACCTTTATTTCTCTCACAGCTCTTAGCAAAATGGTAGCTCATAAACACAAGCTCTGCTGTATAGACTTTGCATTTCATCCCAAAGTATTTCCTTTTTTATAGCCATGGTCTTTCCATCTTAGTGCTCTGAGCTTGGGTCACAAATCTCACTGCTATTCCAGTGTGTGACATCTTCGCTCGTTTGCCGCTGCTCATTAACAAACAATACTGCTGTGAAATTGGTTTAATGACAAAGTAATAAAATTGCTATTCTGCTCACAGATTGCCTGAGGCACTTTGAGCTCCTACAAGGCTTACTGTGGGTGCCAAGATACATTAAGCTGCTTATTCGTAAAAACTGCATCATCCGTTTTTTTCACAGGTTTTTTCCTTTCCCTATCTAGCCCCTGCTTCTTTTTATCTTCAAATAAAAAGATATATTTGCTTATGTTCTTCCATGCTGTCAAGTTTTTACTTTCATGCATATTTCTGGAAAATGAAAGTGTATTTCATTTCATTTTTCTTTCTAAAAGGTCACTCTGTCCCTATTGCAAGGTTGTTCCTGGACTCCAAACCCTCTGCAACGTAACATTAAGGGAGACTTATTTTAATATACCGTATTATGTAATTGGGATACTGGATAGAGTTAGTCCTATTTTAGGCATAGCTGGATAAGAGAACTATTTATAGAATGAGTTTCCTTTTTTAAAGTACTGATTTGTGCGATGCAACTATTTTCTGTCATGATTTTAAGGCTAAAGCATTTTTGTTGGTTTTTTTTTTAAACATGAAAATAATTATTTCATACCTGGTTACTTTTCATACCCAAATTCTATGAATAATAAAATATGGGAGAGTAATGACAAGCAAAAAGCTTTAGAAAGCATGTGGTTTTCATAATGAACTGCATGTTTTAGAAAGTATTCTTTTTTTTTTTTTTCCTTTTTTTTTTCATTTGTGTGAGGCCCATACGGACCCAGAGATTTACTGCTGGCAGACAATGGTGAAACAACCCAGTTGCTCTTTGACAGGTGGACAGGTCCTGGTAATTATAGCCAGACATCTTAACACTACCAAAATGGTGTAAACAAACACACAGCCCTAATCAGTATTACTTTCTTTCACATTTTAAACAAACATGCTAAACATTTATATTTATCCCTTTTCATTCAGGGAATGATTGTAATCTCTAAATGCTTCACTGCACTTACACGCGTACATCCACGCACACCTTTATAAATTACTTTTTAGGGAAAACAATGGGGAAAAAACCTATTTCTTATTTCCACTCTATAACAAGTAATTTGACCTGCTGAATAGCTTAGGAAATGTGGTTTGGGTACCTGTGATGGTTAGCTAG
Source organism: Fulmarus glacialis (assembly GCF_000690835.1). Taxonomy (NCBI): domain Eukaryota; kingdom Metazoa; phylum Chordata; class Aves; order Procellariiformes; family Procellariidae; genus Fulmarus; species Fulmarus glacialis. The sequence goes on along the minus strand of NW_009194800.1, from coordinate 133,114 downwards.
CAGTGGAAAAACTGGTTCAGAAACAATAAGACCTGGTCTGAACATGAATCTCACACACACCCCCCGCCGCCCCCCTTCTCCGCTTCAAACCTCAGACTGATCCTCCTTTCAAATATCTTGTGCTTCAGGGCTTCCCCAGGTCAGATTCATTGCAGAATGTGTCTGACCTGAGGAAGCCTCAGAGCATGAGATTTGAATGTAGCAGGCTGATGCAAGCCCAGGAGAGACTCCCAGACTAGCTAGCACCCTCAGTGGGATTATCCAAGGTAGGAAGGCCTACTGGAGGTCAGGAAAGGATTTAAAAACACACAGAGGGAAGTGAGGGATAATGGGAGTCACTACGGCTGAGCTGGGCTGCTGACTCTGCTCAGAGGTGGTCACGAATTAGGTTGGGAGATCTGGGAGGAAAAGGGAAATAAAATGCACGAAAGAGGAAACTGTGAGTCAGAGGAGAAGGATAAGCTGATGTTTAAGAGAATTTAACTGGCTGCTAAGAGGTGGACACGACCTCCAGAAGTGTGGGAATGGAAAAGCTGAGAAAGGTTGGCAGTTATCCTGTTGATTGCGTGGTGGAGGAGGAGTTAACAATGAGGTTAAAAAACAGACACCACAGAAGGTTCAAATCAGAAGCAGATCCTTTTGGTGCCTTCTATAAGTATTTTCCAATTTTCTGCTTCCCTGTTGTCTGTTTCTGTGTCCACTAAGAAGAGTGTAGAAAGCAAGCAAAAGCTGATTATGGCCCCATGATCTTTAGGTGAGGTCAGGCCTTTTTGTCTCCACACCAGGTTTTGAACTTCCTACTGCCTGTTCTAAACTCTGCTATCTGATCTTTGCTACCAACGAGTCACCCACAAACTATGCGTAGCCAGAATATGTGGGTGTGGGTATGGTAGTGTGAGTCTTGGATTCACTGACTCTGCACTTATGGGGGATTTCCCCATTCCAGAGGAAATTCAAGCTGCCAGTTCATGCTCCTTCTGTGTTGCTGGAAAGTTGCAAAGGTGCTCATCATCTTGGTCATGGAAATCAGTGGGAGCTAAGCCCTAAGCAGGAGTTAGGAGCACACAAGTGGAGATCAGAGCTTGGTATTCAAACCAGGAGAAAACCTGCAACGTGTTCACTGGAAATATTAATACAAGATTAATTAAGCTTCTCCTGAATTCTTCTGCTAGGCAGATTTGGGCTGATCTACTGTTCAAAGGAAAATAATCAACTATCTACTTATCCTAATGTCTACTGGAGATCCTAGAAGTAAGTATCAGGCCCCAAAGATACTATTCAGAAGCTTCTGAATTACTTTCTTTTCCTGTCTGTGAAGTATACACTCATAACTTGCCTATTTTTCTATTCGCATTTTTATGGATCAAATTTAGGCCCAAAGTTTGTGCTGTAAAGAGCATATGTATATCTTTTCTTGGACCCCTGCGTAGAGCACAAGCACAATCTGAGAAAAGAATTTGGCCCATATGAAGGGATTGTCAGGTTTTAAAGATGTGGTAATTACAAGCACACAAGGAAGCCATGAAAGTCTGGATGAAAAATTCAAATGAGCCAGCAAAGACACAAATTTGGCTTTGAACTAGGAAAGCACTTACTTTGATCCTGATCCTTTTGGGCTGCAACCACAAGTACTGACAACAAGCCACATGTGTATATTGAAGGAGCTGATGGGGCTGACTGAGAGGTGTGTCCACTGCCTGCGCTTGCTACCCTGCCTGCTTACATCTGGTGGGTATTTTGATATTTGATATTTTCCATTTTATTTGCAACCGGTGGCTTACGGGATTGTGAGCACTGACGACTGCAAAATTGAAAGGTTAAGGGACAAGAGAAAGATGGCGAACACAGTAACACTGAAATTTTGAAAGGAAAATTACTGAGTCTGGGAACTATTCTATAGCAAGTGTCTCAATCGTCCTTATCTCTTTCTTTCCCCAAATGGATAACAAAATGCCTCTGGCCCTCTATAGGTTCTCAGGTTTAGTATATCTGTGCTTTTCCAGACTGACTCAACACACCTCATTTTGCTTCTTTTAGAACAGTACCTAGGAATTTTCCATAAACTTGTTTTGAAAAGTTTCCTAGTTGTTTGTAAAGTGATAAATGAAGGAATTTATTTATTTATGAATCATTAGCGTGGTATCCCATGGCAGATAACCTGGGGCAGATTTTCTGGTGCAAAATTGCTAGAAAGTGTGCTTTTATTAAAACAGTCTGGCCAGAAAAATTGTCTGACCATAGAAGAATAGTCCAGTATAACTATAACTTTGGTAGGATAGAGATGGGGTGATGTGTGCTTGTAACTACATGCAACAGCAAGGGAAAGCACTGCTGCAGAGAAAGAGGACTAGCTGGGAAAACCATTGCAGCCAGACACAGCCTGGTGTGACAGAGGCACAGCAAGTCCTGGTTTATCTTTGCAAAGGTTCACAGCCCCCGAGGTCTGATTCCTACAGCTGTACTGCAACCCAAACCTAGGAAAAATGCCCAGTTTGAAATCAGGTAAGGTGTAAAAAAAGCTCAACTTAATAGATGTACTTTTTGTGAATTGTTTTCAAGCATGAGGATATAGATGCATCCAATATCTTCTTTTTGAAGCCCTATTCATTCAATAAATCTTACAGGATGAGGAGAATAGATTCTGCCTTTATACATGCCTGGCGTAACCTGCACCAGGCCAGGACAGTCCCACAAGACACTGTGCCCCGAGACTCCCTCCCGAAGCACAGCTCTGCCCCTGCTTTCCCCCCGCTCTAAGGGAGCAGCAATTTACTGCTAGCCCACACTAGCTGCAGATTATTCCCACATCTTCACTCCTCCCCCAAATCCGTTCATACCAGCTTGTATTTTGAGAGTACAGGGGAAGAATCTCCTCAAGAGATAACACATTGAAAATAAATGTTAGCTGCTATAAAAGGTACAAGCTTAAGTATGCCATGCCCACTGCATTTATTTAAGGATACAAGTTCCTTCAAGCAAAATGTCAATATTTTATTTCCCTCAAACTCTGCAATTGTGTTATTTTAGTTGAGGATTAAATCAACTCTCTGGTTTTATTTGCTAATTGCAATAAACCTTCTCAAAGGAATATAATTTGAAAGTTGTTTAAAATGCAGATGGCACTAGATTTTAGTCTACAGAGTAAACCAGAAAAATGTTTGCTAATGGTTACTAGATTTACTTTCCCAAACTCCCCAAGTATTATGTTTTATGAAGGACCGTGTCATTCAGTTATACTTGCACCATGACAATGATAACTAGCATGGTGCCACGGAAACCGGAAAAATGCATTTAGGGTTGGGCCTATGCATCAGAGAACAGAATCAATCTTCCTAATTAACTGCAAATTAGCAATCCCAAAATGAGTGGGATCAACCTGTCTTCACTGGCCAAGAATCATGTTAAGTATATAGCTTCCTCTAAGTGCCTCTAAATTACATTTACGCCTGTATAAAGTAACATTCTTTTAATCTAATGCTGCATTAGTGTCACTGTTCTTAAAGTTATTGCACTGTTTTAAATTTCAGCAGATAGGTAGACAGATAGAAAGATAAACAAATTAATAGACAGTTATGGAGATAGCCTGATATTTTGTTATGCAGGGCTCAGAGTAGCTCATAAATCACACTGAAGCCACAAACAAGGTACTAATTAGCATAAGTCTCTGGAAAGAAAAGTTTCTGTTGAATGGCGAAATTCTTTAAGGCCACTGAGCAGTAGCTATTAATAAAGATAAAAATAGTAAATGCAGAATGGAAGATAAAATGCAAAAATGGGACACACTAGATATTTGATTAATGCCATCCCTAATGATCAAAATTGCCAAATAATGTTAGGCTAAAACTAACATTACTGATATACTGGTTTTACTCTTTAGGGTGTATGATCAAAAAGATCTTGGGTATTGTGAGAGTACAAAGGACTGACCTTGGGTGAATTAGCTTAATTAGTTAATGCTTGTAAAGCACTAGATGGGTGTTAAGTATTAATTAATTATTAATTATTATTGGGTAAAGATGGGATTTGGAATCCCATGGCTCATACATGTGCCCCATCCTTCATGCAAGAGCTTCATGGGGGCCCCACTGGTCTCTGCTTGCCTGTGCGTCTCACAAGTCTCAGCAGTAGTTTGGCAGCCCCATTTGCAAGGAGAGGGAAGTGGGGAGACGTTATGCAGCTTGTCCCGGCGGCTGAGTGAAAAGTTGGACAGAGAGACTTCATTTTCAAGTTTGCTAGTGTCTTGCTTTGTGATTTGATGAGAAAATTTGCAGTTTTAAGCTGAGCCAAATTCTCAGTGTAAGTTCCTCAAGGAACCGAGGCTCAAATGAGTGTCCAAGTTTATCTGCATGTAACATGAGGTACAAAATGCTTTCCTTTCAGTGCTGTTGTGAAACTACTTTTTTTTCTTCTTCTTCTTTTGCCATTACCTAAAAAAGGTCGTTATCCGTATCTTTTATGGTCACGATTTATACTGGTTAATATTTAAAGTGAATAGTTAGCTTTTAAATTACAGAGGATCCCTGAAGAGCTCACAAAAAATACCTTCTCAAAATTATTCTGAGGTATCCCTCCCAGTCACCTTTGCCCAGAGCCATCCTTGATCGAATGTTAGTAATGTTCATTTCAGGGTTTTTTTTCAGGGTTATTCAAATATTACTTATCGTAAATCCCACTAATACATTGACTCTCAGGCTAATATTTTCCTTTCATTTTAGTATGATACATAACTATTGGCAAATGACATTGAAAGGAATGTAACATTTAACCACATTTTACTTCACATTAGCATTGTCCAATTTCTCATGTTTTAAATTTTTCTGCCTGGCTGCAGCCTAGAAGAAAATACATGCTGGAATAATCATATGAACAATTTAGATTTAAACGTATTGAATAGCAGAAGAGATCATGCCCGCCCATTTGTATTTTTTTCCCCCTTTCTCCATGCTATTCTGGAAGATGAGTAATTTCTCTCCTTAGAAGCATACCTAATAGACAAAGCTCTAATGCTTAGAAGGGAGTGAGGGGAGGAAAGCGCTTTATTACTACTGTTCAGATCAATACACAAAAATCTCAGGATGATAGGGTAATTAAAACACGCACAAAGTAATTCATCAACAGCCTTTCACTTGCCTTTGGAACCGGCTTTCTGATCCCTGATGTTTTTGCTCGCAGGGATTTGAGACAGCTCCCATCCAGCGTTTCCCACTTAGCTTACAACCCTGGTTTTCATTCACAAACAAGAAACTGTGTTGGCCTTGCAGTGCTTATGCTTCATGCTTTTTCATCCCTTCCCTGCTCTTTGTCTGGTGTGAGATGCTACCAAGCAGTGAAATTTACCTAAGAGCTAAGAAAAAGGAGAAAAAACAATCTGCGCTCTTTGACAAGTGAGAGGTTCAGCATCGGCTAAATCACTGATAATTTTATGCTGCTGGTTATTACACTTGGATTGTTTGTAAGTGCTCCTATTAAAAAATGAAATAACCACTCCTGCTGTAATGAATAGATGGAAAAGTGTTTGAAACATTGTCATGATTAAAAATAATATTAAAACTTATTTTGAGTTATGTAGAGGAAATGTCTCATTTCAGACCGGGGCTGTGAGGAGCAGCATTCGCGCCGCAGAGCACCGCTTCCTGCGCTCCCAGGGTCGACTGTTATGATTTTTCTGTTTTGTTTCCCAGACCCCCAAATGTTTCTTTCCTAATGACACAGCTCCAGTTGCAGCACTTAAATGAACAGAGTACTTCTTAGGAAGCATTCAAATCCATACTGATTAGCAAAAATTTTAAATATAACTTGAGTTGAGCTTGGCTATTGTTACAGGTAAGGACTGTGGATCCCTGAAAGCAGCGGAGTTAGGTCTTCGTAGGAGTTGATTGTGTATTAATGTAGCAGAAAGGCTAGGAATGATTACGCACTGAATAGGCTCAAGTTCCTGCAGAAGATTTAACCATATTTCTTTGTTTACACAAAACACAACCCCCCTTCATCGTTTGTCATTTGCCCTGTAAATACCTGCGAGCCTCTAAAATCCTCTGTTATTGTTTTGTGTTATGATGATGCACAGGGTGCCAGTTAAGGATCAGTCCCCTTGTGCTAGGCTAAACGTACTGATAAAAATAATAGAGTCCCCACTCCAAAACTTTCCCAATCTGCATATCAGACAGAGCTCACAGGGAGTTGTGAGGGGGTGGGGGTGGTTTGGGAGGATTAAGTAACAATAAAACAAACAGTTTAGCAGAAAAGCAAGAGTCACTTGCCTAACCGAAGACAGATGGGAGTGATTTGTAGGCACAGGTAGAGGCAAGATTTAAGGAGGGATTTAAAAGAGGATAAAGGTTAGCTTTACATTGTTGGCAGGGAAGAATCTCCCCACACATGATGGGGGACATCAATACAACCGAATGAAGTTGTAGTTCTTCTCGCTTTGATTCTCCAGTCGTTAAATAAATAAACTAAGTTACCAAAGCCAAAGGGAACAGCACGAGCGCCCATTTCATGAGGGCAGTCCAGCTGTTCTCCAGGAATTTAAAAAAAATCAATGCACTATTTTTGCCGTTCTCCCTGACTGACAGAGAGTCTTGGTGGCAACCACTGGTGACCGAGGCTGCTCCTATCACCTTCCACTAGCCTTAGCTTTACAGTGGGACCACATTTGTAATCAGCTGCTTTTTGGTGTTAAGTTAGCCACTCAGTTCTGAGCAAAATTTTCAAAACCAAAACTTTGAAAGCACCTTACACCATTGCAAGTAACTAATTTCAACTGAAATGGAATTATTTCAATGAGACCTAGCTACGTATATCTGGGAAACTTTGAGCCTAAGTGACTTATGCAAATTTGCCTGGTTGATTTTCCATAGAACTTGAGCTCCTAAGTCACTATATGCTTTAAAAAAATATTTCTTGTTTTTTTCCTTTTTCTTGTAGAAGATGAAATACAATACTCAACAAATTGATGAAAGGAAACCAGATTGAACAGTGTATTTCAGAATTGCTAAAAACCAAACCAAGTAATACCTACCATTTCTTGAATTTCTTAGCCTGAAAAATAACCCAGCTTGGTTTTGGATTTTCAAAATTAAACATCCAAAATATTCACTCCTGAGATGAAAATAAGCGTGAAAATTTCAGCTCAGAATCTAATTATTTCAAAGAGTTATTGGTCACTGAAAATAAGTGCTGCTTAAAATGAATGTCATCCACTATTGCTGTAATAAGAACAACTAATGAATAAGAGAATTATATAAAAAAAAAGAATAAAAATTATGAAGTTCGATGTGGTGAATGCAGTATACATTCTTCAGCAAGCAAGCTTTAAATGAAATACTATTTTTATTAGAAGATAATTCATTCTAGTAATAAACTTGAATCCACAATTTTTGCAACCAAAAATAGCAACTTTGCTAACAGTCTTCTCTGAGGCTTGAAAGCAACAGCCCATTGCTGAAAATATATTTGTATGTCTGATATCTCTTAGTTCCTCCATGTAAGGAAGTTGTTATTGTAGTACTACCTAGCATCACAAAGTATGACAGTATTATTATTGTCGCTTTTAGATGGAATAACTGAGGCAGAAAGAAGTAAAGTGACCTGCCTAAGCAGCTCAGAGACACAAGGAAGAAAGCAGACCCATGTCTGCTGGGTCCCAGCGTACTATTCACTTGGCTACACTGCCGCTTTTGCTGGCTGCTATTACGGATTACTTGATCTTAACATTTGAAATTCTAGGATTTCAATAGGATAAATCCTGTTTATCCTAGGATGCACCTTATTTATTTGCTATTGCCTTATTTGATACAAGTTTGACCTCTTAAAAATAAACAACCTGTAGAAGTCAGAACAAAAAACTTACAAACGTTCGTGTGTTGCAAAGTACAGGAGTTATATTCTTCCATAAATATGAATTCTGTAGGGGACAGCATCTTCTCCTTTCATATGGAATCCATTAGGACCTTTTGGTCTTAAGGATTTGTACAGCCAGACTATCCTTTCCTCTGAATCTTATTGTCTGTCACTGATCATGAATGTGAACAGCCTGAGTAGTGGATATAAGAAAAGTCACACAATGAAGAAGCTCTGCTGGCATCGGCTCTGCATTCTCAACTGATTCACCTTCTTATAGTTAGTGAAAATAAACATGGAGCCAATTCATGCGGTTCTGTACTCAGACTGGGTTCCTCTGATCTGAGCAAGGCCTGGCAGGAGCTCCTCTGGGATGGAGGTGGCCATCATGGTGATGCGGGAGTTGTACCATCACTGAACTTCCCTGCCACATAGTGGCATGGGCAACCACACATGGTGCTACCACATAGTGGCATGGGCAACCCCACATGGTGCTAACAGGTGGTACTAGTCCTGGTGAATCTGCCCCTATTCCTGGTGTTGTGAGGAGATTCTTACAGCAGGATATGTACCACTTGAAGTCTGCACCTGACTCCATGTCCAGTTGTGAAGATTATGGGTGCAACTCTCCTCTACCTTTGCTCTAGTCCAAGCATTGTAATCAACACCAGTTTTTACACAAATGCTTTTGCATGGCGTACAGATTTTGTAGTTCTAGTAAAGAGAAATTTGACAGGAGCTGAGAACAAAAACCAAAAATTACAAATTCTAAAGAGAAAAATGCTTGTCTCCTCACTTCTGTGCTTGAACAATTCACAAGGAGCTGACTGCCTTTTAATTCAGCTCACCAAAAATAGTATTATTGTAGACTGTGCTGAAGTGTAAGGTGTGTCAAAAAATATTTCACTGAAAAAGGGATAGGCAAAACATTTGGACAAGGACCATATCCAACCCAAATCTAGCCTAATAAGAAAATAAAATTTGAATTCTCTGTAGAACAGCTTGTTTTTTGGCATTGCAAGTTCAGTATTATGGCCTAAGCGATTAGCAATCAACCAAAAAGCTCAAAACAGTATGCACTTATAATAGAAATATGGTCTCAGACCTAGCTGTGTAGCACTGTGACCATGAGCTAACATATTAAATGCTCCTTAATTCAACAAGTACTTGAGTAATACCTTTGCAAAATTTTTCACACTTCCAACCACAGTTGACATGGTTTTCATGGAGAAAATTGGAAACACTAACTATAAAAGTACATATAGGACTTGTTTCACATCACATTGCCTCACAAACCCTCGCAGTTATTGACTTGCTGTGATAGCCAGTCTCAAAAGTTGAAGTTGCTATGTCTTCCTTAAAGCAGAGGTTGGGTTTATTAGCTCAGTTATGGACCAGAAGGTAGGGCACAGGGACAGTCTCGGGTAGAATAACTTAAAGTGGGAATAGACATGATATCAGCTGTTCCTCAGTAATGAGCTGTGTGTGCTCTCCAGAAGAGGAAATCAGACTTATCCTATCTTCAAGATGTAAATTGTCCTAGAAATGTTGCATTTACCATGAAGAGAGTACATGCGTGTAAGCAATTACCACAGAGTGGCTGTCAAGATATAAGTGTACATTATACTTTACTTCATGGTAAGTTGTGTGTCCATAACCTGTTGTGTGAATCTCCTAAGATGGACAAGATTGCACTTAAGACTGAGCCTGCTTTGCTGGCATTGTCACCTCCAGTGTCTGGAATACAAATGCAGTTAGGAAGTGGTGGAAGAAGTAAAAGTAGAAGGATTTTTCAATTTTTTATTAGTTTGATTCTTCAGATTCCAGCAGGGCCAAGATTTCACCTGACTGTGCTAAAAATGAGTTTTTCTGATCTTGATGCTATTTCTATTCAGGATATGGGTAGACAATCATAAGCAAATGATTTACAATTCCTCAATTAGAGAGCACTCATCAGCTAAACCTCAGTAAGTGACTGGCAGCACACTGCTAGTCTGATCTAATTACATAGTAAAATAAGTTTGTGTAGGCCACTTCTTGGGGGATAAATTCAAGACATAAGCTGAGGAATGTACTGTCCAACCAGGCATAAAGCATGAAAGACAAGTGAAGAATGTACATGGAGCAGTGTGGGGTACTTAATAGTTATTGACAAAGGATGCTACAGTCTCATGGACTCTAATCCAAAACTTGGTTTGGACCGAACTTTGGAGGATAGAAACTAAACAGAGACAGGGAATCGTTACTCTGATTTTCAGTAGGCAGACTTGGACCCAAGTTCATCCTGCATAACGTAGAGCACTGGAGAGTCACTCCCACCAGCAGCAAAGAAAAGTAGGTACTTTGAGGTGCTGGAGCATGTCCAGAGAAGGGCAACGAAGCTGGTGAAGGGTCTAGAGAACAAGTCTTATGAGGAGCGGCTGAGGGAACTGGGACTGTTTAGCCTGGAGAAGAGGAGGCTGAGGGGAGACCTTATCGCTCTCTACAACTACCTGAAAGGAGGTTGTAGCGAGGTGGGGGTTGGTCTCTTCTCCCAAGTAACAAGCGATAGGATGAGAGGAAATGGCCTCAAGTTGCACCAGGGGAGGTTTAGACTGGACATCAGGAAAAACTTCTTTACTGAAAGAGTGGTCAGGCCTTGGAACAGGCTGCCCAGGGAAGTGGTAGAGTCACCATCCCTGGAAGTATTTAAAAGACGTGTAGATGAGGCGCTTAGGGACATGGTTTTGTGGGCATGGTGGTGTTGGGTTAACAGTTGGACTTGATGATCTTAGAGGTCTTTTCCAACCTTAACGATTCTATGATTCTATGATTCTATTCCACACAGCAAGTTCACCTGTGATCCAAACTGCCCTCTGAAAGTGCTCTTCTCCATCTGGGTTGATTAGAAAAGGGCGACTATGCTCCTAATTTAAGTGCCCACTTAGCTGCTTGATGCTAGATTGAATAAATATGGACCAAGAAAATGAACGAAAAGCATAGATCACATTTTGCAAGGTCTTACATGGGATAGATACTATGTGGAGCTTAATATAGAACAGCAGAATTTTAATAATACAATGTCAAACTGGGAACTTCTTCTCATAAGCAAATAAAAAATAGACAGGCATGATCTCCTCCAAGTCAACAGTTTTCAGAGACAGACAGAAGACAAATAACAAAAGCGGGAAAGGTAAGAACTAATCCCCACGTTGCAATATTGGACCACTGCAGTAAACTGTCCCTAGAGCTAAATGTGAGCCCAGCATAGAGAGATAAATCAAGATCATTTCCTTGGGGATTAGCCTGCTTCAATCCAGAAGAAGAACGGTAGATGAGCAACAGATCGGTTAAGAAAAACATCAGCCAAGCAGGAAACACTGCATAGCAAAGAAGGCATGCACCTACAGCCATAATGCATAGGTGCGAGCCCAGCAATAAAATTGACACATAAAGCAATAGCAAAGAAACAATGCCTCAGAGCTCATATACAGTATTTGAAAAGAATCATGACAGTACTAAAATGACTAAACGTAACTACAAAATATCATCCAGAACACCCTGCCAGTACCAGGATAAGGGGGACTTATGAAGATCCATAGCTGTCCTCACATTGGAGCTACCTTCACCTGAAGAGAAGAGACATAAACAGTACAGAGTTCCAGCATAAAACCAACCAACAGTATGAAGACAGCAGCAAAGTAGAAGGAAAAAGGAATATCCAGGGAAATAAAAACTGGAAGCCTTGCTCAAAAGTCAGCACACTTGAGGTACTTCGGTGTCTCAGAAGTTGCAGGAGATGGCATGGATGCCATGTCTCTAGATTGAACTATATGCTAGCAATTTCTGGTCCTCAGTTGAGTGCTTGTTGGCACGAAAGTCACAACAGCTAGTAACTGTTAAAAATAAAAAAGTAGTAATTCACTGGAGCTCAGAGGAATAATCACAGGTTGTAAGCAGAAAGAGTTCGGAGATGGCCCCAGGAAGTCATTCTGCATTACAAGTGGTGCAAAGCCTAGCTGTTGCTGCAGAAGCTCTGTAAATAGTTCCTCTGATACACAGCCAGATTAATTTGGGGAGCATTTTGTGTACCAGCACATAGTACATGAAACAGCTATTAACTTCATTCATTCCCCAGCCAGGACAGGGCTAAGCAATCTCCTACCACGCCATGCGAGTGCTGCGTCATAATTCAGCCATCAGGAGGTGCTTACAGTCAGGAGCCGTCAGCAGCCGCCGCTGCCTGGAGTCAAAGCGTATCACCTCTGTGACACATCAGAGCATCAAAGGCTCATAAAGAGAGCGCCCCCGGGCCACTCCCAAATTCAGGTCTTCTGTGTGGCAGTACTGCTAAACCACTGAGATGGCTTCGCTTCAGCTGTCAGAACTGGGGTGTTTTGCTGTCTGCATATAAAAACACCATTTTCAGGCTGCCTAACAAAAATAAAATTATACGGGGAGAGGGGGGAAAGGAGTGCAAAATGATGTCTCCACCTCACACAGCAAACCTCTCAAACTAATCAGTCATAGGGGAGGCCAGGTGTCATTTTTGACATATTATTTAGCATCTCACTCGTCGTTTTATTCTTTTCTTTTTCTAGATAGATGCTGTTTTACTAATTAAGGAAAATGAAATTTCCGGTGCTTGGAATTCAGGGGTGGCCTCCTCTGTGAGCCAATCTCACTGTTCTCCATGAACAATTTAAAAATAGGATCTAGTTGGGTTTGTTGTTGGTTTTTTTTTTTTTAATTGGTATCACTTTATTTAGCGCACAAACACACATGGCTGTAATTTAGTGAACTCCAGTCTTCCTCTTGTGGCAAATTGATAGGATAATTTTATTATGAGTGGAACAATGACTACAGGGAGTGAGGGAGAATCTCGGAGAGCTACACATAATTCGGTTGACTAAATGTAATACTTGCATTATATCAGTAGGTAATGAAAACAGTGCTGAACACTGGCAAAGCCTAAACCATTTCTGATTCCAGCTCCTGTCAAAAGGCCACCCCATAAATCATACCTGAATTTTATTTAATGTCAGGAGCCAGTAATCTGACAGAGTGCAATGAGGTGTTTGGACCAAAAGATGTATACCAAGTCACGTGCTCCATAGTCTTTGTAATCACAGGGTCACATAATCCATCTATGGATTTCAATAAGTAACTTATTATGTTCCCTTTAGTGTTAATTATTTCACACATCACTTGTTCCTGGTATATTGACACTATTTTAATATCTTTATCACATAAAATTACCAGTATAGCCAATCCGTATTAATTATAAATGCATAACCTGTGGAGAGATTCTGTTATTTCCTTTTCATGTCAAAACATGAAAGACACAACAGGGTCAGCATCACATTAGACCTTGATTATTTTTGCGGTGCGGCCAGTCTCCACCAGCCTTGTCAGCGACAGCAAGGTCAGTGAGCAGAGTTATTGATGATTTTTGATCAGCAATTTTCAACTGATTTTTCTTTTTTTGCTGATTTCCTTTCTGCACCTGAAGAGGAGTCAGATCCAAAACTGTCTGGGGTTCATCCTACTAGCTGCTGCTAATCTGTAAGGGAATGCACAAATAGTCTGCAGGAATGGGATCTAAATATCTAACCATCATCTGTATAGAAAACAATACAAATCTGTTATTTTAGTTAACGGAAAATGGTTTTCCTGGTTCCAAAAGCTCATATTTTGCATCAAGTTTTTCAGCCTCTTTAAAAATTGTGCCACTTACTTACATTTTAAAGGAATTTTGATTAAAGCACATGCTCTTAAACATTATAAAACAATATAATAACAGAATTATATAAAATATAAAGTTTTAATCAAACCCGTATCCCTTTAACTACCCCTTCTGTAATAAGAATAATATTTTGTTTTGTCCTCCTACCTGAGGATGAAGGAGTGTTTTGCATTTCTTGGAGGAAGGTGAGTCAGATCAGTTTATTATTTTGAACCCTGGCTCATTCATTTTTCTCATGAGTGTTTGCACAAATTAAGTTTGCTTGCATGAATGTTTGTGGATAAATTCATTCCACTTAGCAATAAAAGGGTGTTTTTTGGGATGGAGCACGTGGGCGGAATCGTTACTAATGGCTTGCTGCTTTACCTTGACCATTTGTGCTGGCAGACTTGTGCCTTTGCACCAAGAGCTATGCTCCAGCAGTCGCAGAAGAGGCAGACTAGGCAGCAGCTATGCTAGACGTGCTCATGTTAGGACTTTCCCATTGTTGGATCAGGGCTGGCATAAGCCCATATTCTTGTAGCTCCCTATCTTATTCCACTGCTGGCTTGCCCGTTAACATGCTGATAATGTGTGAAGGCAAGTACAAATACTGCACTGCTTTGGAAATAAGTAAGAAGCTAAAATTTCCTGTACTGTCCTTTCCCCCCACAGCCCGAGTGGAGGCTTAAGGAGTCTCTAATTGCAACCTTCCAAGCGAGGAATGAACAAATATCCCCATAACATAGTTACTCAGTGTTCGTGAAAATAACACTGAGGATCTGTCACAAATAATAGAAAACTGTCGAATGAGATAAAAGATAAAAGGCACTGTCGAATCCATAGTCATGTAGGCTTTGCAGTTAGAGGGCTGAGCTCCACAAGAGACAGGTAGGAATATGACTGTGATGCTTAATGCTCACACTGCACAGAGAGCTCAGCTAGAATAAGAGCTGCTTTGCTATGGCAAGGTTCTGGGACAGTCATAATGTTGATGCAAGGATGTTTCTCCTTCAGCTTTCTGACTTGCTCCTTGAGCACGGGACTGGTTCCCTCTCTTGTTCTTGCATACACCCATGTACTAGGATCTAGGTATTCCAATAATTTCTGATGGTTCTGCTGTTCCTTAATATAGACCCATGTGCATATGGAGTTACTGTTCTCCAGATAAGATGGACTTTTAAAAATCTTATCTTAGCCCATATCACATTTTTCTACTATGCTTTCTAACAGTGATATTTCAGGGAAAGACCTGATGCAAGAGAACTGGGAAAAAAAAAAAAAGTAAAATTCTCCCTGTTTTTGCCAACTTTCCTCTTCCTAATTCAGTAAGTTGTTCCCACGCTGTCCATCAGAGAACGAAAACTTGATAACATCCTTCCTTTTGTTAGTAAAACTGTTGTACAGCTACTTTCATAGAGTCAGTGATCAGAAATCAGGCCAGGCTTAGGCAACCAATGGAAAAATGGAAAAAGTGAATAATGATGCATGCAGGGAACTGATTTTGCAAGCAGTCCCAGGCTCAGATTTATTTACATGAAACACTCACTGAGTAATCAACAAATTCATGAAAAGGAAAAAAAACCCAACCCTGCCTGAATAAACTCCTCATTAAGAAGAGATTTCTTCACTCTATCCCTAACCTTGTGTTTCCATTATTTACAAACTCCTGGGCAAAAACGAAACAGTATTGGGAAATAATTGACCCTGCACGGTCAAATTGCTAGTGCATATTAAGAGGGGAAGGCAGAACTGCAGCAGAGTTTGGTCCTTCACCCTTCACCGCACAATCCCACCTATTGAATCATAGAATCATAGAGTGGTTTGGGTTGGAAGGGACCTTAAAGATCATCTAGTCCAACCACCCTGCTGTGGGCAGGGATACCTTCCACTACATCAGGTTGCTCAAAGCCCTAAGCCCTCCAACCTGACCTTGAGCACTTCCAGGGATGGGGCATCCACAACTTCCCTGGGCAACCTGTTCCAGTGTCTCCCACCCTCACAGTAAAGAATTTCTTCCTAATATCTAATCTAAATCTACCCTCTTTCAGTTTAAAACCGTTACCCCTTGATCCATCACTATACTCACTGATAAAGAGTCCCTCCCCATCTGTCCTGTAGGCCCCCTTTAAGTATACTGGAAGGCCGATACAAGGTCTCCCCGAAGCCTTCTCTTCTCCAGGGTAAACAAGCCCAACTCTCTCAGCCTGTCCTCATATGGGAGGTGCTCCAGCCCCCTGATCATCTTCGTGGCCCTCCTCTGGATCCACTCAAGCAGTTCTGTGTCTTTCTTATGCTGGGGGCACCAGAGCTGGACGCAGTACGCCAAGTGGGGTCTCATGAGAGCCAAATAGAGGAGTAGAATCACCTCCCTTGACCTGCTGGCCACACTTCTTTTGATGCAGCCCAGGATACGGTTGGCCTTCTGGGTGTGAGCACACATTGCCAGCTCATGTCCAGCTTTTTACCCACCAGTACTCCCAAGTCCTTCTCCACAGGGCTGCTCTCAATAGGCCAGGGTACTCAAGGGATTTCAGAATGGTGAAAAGCTGGAAAATGCCATCGTGGCTGATGTTGCTCTTCAGCAACACACCTCCCTTCATTGACTTGAGAGAGAAACTGCATCTTTTGGCAAGCGCCTTCGAACGATGCTCTTCTGAACTACAGGCCACTTCCTCTCATAAGTGCTGTGCTGAAGCCACCCTGCTGATTTGCCAATATATTTATTTCTTTACCTGAGAACTTTTGCCACATTGGCATTCTGCTTTCTTGAGATAAAAGGCTAATGTTAACTCACGGCACCACCACTCCCTTGCTAATTGCTGTTAAAGTTTTTTTACTTATCAGTGTTTTTCAAGGAAGTTCACAACTGGAGAGGTCAGCTTTAAACAGACTGAAACATCAGCTTAGAGTGACTAATATAAAAGATAAGATATGTCTGGAAACACATGGAAAATGTAATATCTCTCCCTTGTTTACCTTGCGAGGTATAAAAAGAGGAATAAAACCTGCTCGCGTTCTCAACCAAATACTAGAACAAAGCAGGTCTCGGACAAGGGCTGGGACACAGCAGCAAGTCTGAACTGAATGAATAGTCAGCAACAATGATTATGAGTCACATACAAAGAAGGGAATATGTTTTCTACTACAATCACAATAAAACAATGAAGCAGGAAATGGAACTTGAAGCAAGCGCAGCAAAAATGTTCTGAAACAGAAATTTTAAAGCAGTGCTTTCTCTATTTTCTCTGCTGATAGTTTGCTGTAATTTTTTTTGCAAAGGAGGAAATCTGGAATTGTTCACACTGAAAAGAAGATATATTTCTCTCTTCACTAGTAATCTATGAGATCTCCTGCAAGAGAACTGGAACTGTGACTAGGAAATCCCCTCCTGTCATGCAAACGCTCTCATTCTGACATTTTTCTATTTCCAAAGCTCTCCAAACCGTGTGAACATGCAGAAAATATAATTAAAATAAATCTCAAAAACTTATATTATATTTTCATTTATGAACTGTGAACTATTTACATTAACAATACGATTTCACTCCAGTGTGAGGTGTCAGGTAAGTGTTAGTAGACCCTTTCTCCTGCAGAGGGGAGAACTGAATCAGAGAGGAATTAAGTCTCAGAGCAGTGACTAATTCTTACATGTTTTGAATCTCAAGGATAAGCCAAGGAGAGCTATTAGAGTATATCACGCTGGGAGAAGTAAAAAAGCTTAACTTTTTGGAAATTCTTCAGTGAAGGGTCCAGGCCCAGTGCTATATCCCTAAATTCCCTCCCTTCGTTGCATTTCAGGCTGGGATCAGAGGAGGGGACATAGACGAGGAGGCTGTTCTGGAATTCGCAGGGGACTTGTTTGGGCTGAGAGAGCTAAGCAGGCCAGCACCACGGACTATCAAGAAAAAACGCCACAGAGGAGATGCCTCGGGAGGGAAAAAAAACTGTGGGAGAGGAAGAAAATTCACCTTTATTGTGTGTTAGGGACTTAAATACTTTAATAGATTCATATGGTTAGACCGTGTCACAATCAGAAACAAATTCCCTGTCTTCCAGGTGCTGCCTCAACTAGTTCTTCCTTGGAAATCTCCAAGGAAAAAATCCCTAAGAACAGCGAGGCAGCAGTGAGGCCCCATGGCTGTATTCTGGAGTTCTCCCTCCTTTCTCTACCCTGTAACTTGGCACCGGCTCGGCTAACACAAACGAACCTTCAAATATAAATAGTAAAATATTAGCAACTTTCAGACAGTTTCTTTTATACCCCAAGTCTTTTGGGTGAGCAGTAAAGGCTTGGCAAACGTCTTCTCAAGCAAGCCCATTGAGACTTATTGCTGTCACTAGGGAACAAGTCTCCAGTGAGTCATTGCCTGCAGTGCTAGCCCAAGAGAAAGGGGACCTTTTAGATGAATCTAAGTGCAGAAAAGAAAATTAATGGGGAGGAGGGGAGAAGCTGTTTCCAACACATGGAGTCTAATGGAAAATATACTGTGATAACAATATGTTTCCCGATTACAGAATGATTTCTGTAGGTTTGGTTTTGTGTAAAGGGTAAACCTGCCAAGCAGAAGAGAACTGAGCAAATGTGGTCTCTATTACAAATACTTCTACACTGAAGTGCAGAAAGAGGGACCTGTGCCCAGTGCATGATTTGTAGACAGTGGGATTTATTGTCCTCTCTCCTGATGGGTTGGAGAAGAATAATGAAAATCCCAATTATCAAGAGGAATGAGAAGCTTCGTTGTATATCTGAATAGGGCAATTAAATAATCGGTGATTTCTGAACTGGGGCTGTAGCGCATATGCTGGGGATGACCATATTTCTCCCCTCCCCAATGAATATGGCTACCTGCCTATTTTTATGTGAGTTTATTTGAATTACACAAACTTGGTACATTGCTTTATTGTTCTTCGTTAAATGCAATCAGGAATATGAATCAGATATGACAACGCTTCAAAGAAATATGTATCCTGTGATAATATAGTGGAGATCCTTATATCAAACTTCCTTCACACAGTAGAATGATGAGGCGCAAAGGAGCTAATACAGTTGAACTTAAGGAGTGTCTATTAAATCTCTACTCGGAGCTGTCAGTCCTTTCCTTTCCCCTTTCCTCCCTGCTTTGATTGCTTTTAAAAGACCCTGGTTGTTGAGTTATTTGCGCAGTGTTGGAGCAAATCTAAATTTCTGGAAGCAGCATTACTTTGAGCAAGGGTTACTCTTTCCAGAAATGCTCATCTGACACAGCGGGGGACAGAGGCACAATGGCTACGGTACTATCAAAATCGTAATTTTAGTGTCAGAATGGGCATTTCACCAATCGGTCCCAACACTTCTAAACAGAGGAAGCTGGCAATGCTGCCTCTCTTTCCAAACACAAGTGGTGCAGCTGCACACTCAGCACTAATACATCCAGCTTCCTCCCACACCCCTAATTCCAGACACAGAGAGACCTTTTTTTTAAACTTGCACCAGTGCTAATCAGGAAAACTGTGCTAAAGCCAGTGATGTTTCACCAGCAAATGCAAAACTGCAAGTAAGTGGAAAATCAAGTCTTTTTGAAATTCATTCAACTTACTGTACAAACTTTCTGGTTCAACCTGAAGAACATGATTTTTGAAAGGGCCTCAACCTGGCCTCCTTTCCTAGAGGTGCAATTTTGCATCTGCAATCAGTTAAAACCACAATTAATTACAGTCATAAACCTTGCCAATTACACATCCAACTGTCTGATTTGTGGAGCAGTTGGGTAGTTAGGTAACCACATATAGGACTTGCATTGAAATTGAACTTTGAGCCTGGATACAAAAGTTAATACTGAAAATTGAATGCTGTTTCCATTTTTCTATATTTTATGCTTCTCTCTCTCTTTTGTTTTTTGTTTTCTGCAAGAAACGATGGCGTGACTGTGATGACAGAGAGGAAAACTATGAGCTAGATCAGATCTAGCTAGAGACAGAACTAGCTAGAGACCCTACTTGGAATGAATTTGGCTTTATTTGTTAATATCTATATTGATGAGGTTTCCACCATGCTCATCCAAAATGTCATGGCTGGGAGACAAAACAGTAATAAAGGAAATTTTCCCTGAAGGTTAGCTGGACTGGAAATCTATGGTTCCGCACCACACTTTCACTAGCCACAGATTTGCTAAGAAAAGGATTGTAAGGTACTACTACATGAAGTAATTTGAAAGTTGAAGCAATGAAGTACAGTGTAAATAATTCACTTTTTTGGAGAGAGAGTGGGGGCAGCTGAGCTTGTGTTTAGTGGGTGGATCCAGCACATCTATTACTGGCAGTGGAGGCTGCATCAGTAAAATCCATCTTCTGAAACAAAATGTTTCTTCTTTAGACACGGTGACACTATGTAGAAATAGCATATTCACACAACAGCTATTCATATTGCAGTTATAAACGTAAGAAATTGCTGACTAGAGAAAGGCTCTTTGGTTCATCAAGCCTTTTCTTTCCATATATTTCATCCTCACCTCCCTGGTTTATCACTATATCCTTCAGTCCTTTTTCTCCTGAGATAAAAACGTCCAGCTGTCTCTTAAACTCATTTAGATTACTTGCTTCGCTGGCCAATTATTCCATATGTTTACTACTGTTTCAGGCAGAATTATTTTACTCAATTCCCAGTTTACTCTTGATTTCCTAGATTTGCAATGTGTTTCCAAGGTCTTGGACTACCGATTTTAATAAGTATTTGTTCATCTTTTGCATTGTTAAAAAATATATAGAAAATTTTAGTGTTCTTAGAAGCCACAATTAGGTCAGTATTCAACTTTTCTATGAGCAACAGAGGTAGATCAAGGCTAAATTCAGGACCTTAGCTTTCTTTTTTTCTCCTGAGTTTATAGTCTCTTCTTCTTTTAGCGAGTCCTTCCAACCTCTCACCCCACGGAGGTGTCTATTGACTCCCTGAGGCACAGGCCCCCAATGAAACTAGTAGGTTCATCTCAGAGGCACCTACCTTTTTTTTTCTTCGCTAGTGAGAATAAACGTATCCTTTCTGGATTTTTGTCATAAATGATTTCTTAAAGGGAAAATACCAAAGCTGAGGTACAAGAGAAAGTGCAGTGACTCCCAGATCACTTCTCACTTCGTTATAGCGCTCTTCGCAATACCTGTATGGTATCTGTTACCTGTATGGTTTCTGCTATCTATCTGCTATACCTGTATGGTATCTACTGCAAATATCATCTGATGTTGCAAGAGCAGTTGAGCTTTGTCATGCAAGTTACAGGTCCTCTTAGCTTCCCCAGCAAGGGGAGGGTTCCTTAGGCTTGATGAAAGTGGGGAGGACACATTCCCCCTCTGCATAAGAAGGGATGATATTCTCTTTAGAAGCTTATCTTTCATCAAAGAGTGACACCTACATATAACTTTAGGTGGAATTTTGTTACCAATTGCTGCGAACCAAACCGCATGGTTCAGTTCATGAACCTTTCATAAGCTAAACCCTGCAGCGTTTACATAGCATTACCAGACACATAATTAAAAAAAAATAGTTGCTGCAACTGAAAGTCTACAAAAAAATAGCATCTCATTAAGAATGTGCCCAAGGGCTGGAGTCTGGGGTTTGGGTTTGGCTTTGGCACTTTTCCCCCAAAATCAACAGGCCTCCACCCTGTCTCAAGATTTAATTCTGGGTCGTGGTGACTGATCTAACTACTGTTGGGGCTTCCTCATGAAACACATGGGGTTGATTCTTTCTCCATTTACATAGTAAACATGAGGAGTAACATTGTTTGGGAAATCTCCGTCATAAATGAATAATTTTTTACATTTTCAGTTTGTGGACTCTTAATTTTCCATAGCACATTTTCGTCATTTTGTGCCGAGCACACTTTGATCTACTGACACGAGGCTTGCTTTGTTAGTTGTCTTCTGTGGATTTGCTTGATGCAAGACCCTTTTCAAGGCCTGGTTTCCATGTACTGAAAAGTATTTCCATACAAAAATGAAAATCTCAATGAATTTTAGGGAAAATTCAGTGAAAATATTCTGAAAAAACATTTTAATGTTTTCCAGTCAGGAGCTATCCAGAAGAAACCATCTGCTGCTTAACGTAAGCAAAACCTTCATAGTTATCAGTTGCTTTTTGGAAAAGATCAATAATATCCTAAGCAAGCGATGAGTAAATCTCTAAAAAAGGGTTTGCAGCCTTTCTGATTTTCAAAGTCATAAAACATTTCCATTGAAGATGTGTAGTGAATTTAAGCAACTGCAGTAGGCTGGGATTTTAGTCAATTTTTACGGACTGCTCAGGAATAATCCAGAGATTCCCAGATGGCAGACTACAGGTTGAAAACCACTGATCTACAGATATCATTTGGATAATCCTCCTAAGGTTTTAATATTCAGCTAAACTTGAACACCATCCAAATGGCAGTGTAAGACCAAGAAAGTCATGAGCACATTCTTTATTTGCGATTTGTCATATAGCTAGACTGAGTGAATAATGATATAAAGCCTATAAACAAATGAAATTTAAAAATAATTTAAAAGCTTAAACCTTAAACCTTATAGTGTCTAAAAGCTTCTGCAGATATTGACTTTACAGAAATACAAGGAAAGAGAGAGGTAAAAAAGATAGCTGAGCTTCTTCAATTTCAAATAAGGTTAACTTAGGAATCAAATTAAACTTTTTAATGCATACTTCTAGTTTTCCTCAATTTCTCATTATTTTCTATAAGACCACAGCAATAGTCAAAGTATTGCATTTAATCCTTACAGCAAGACCTCTGTAAGTTAATATTTTCTGTCTCCAAATAGTTATTCCTTTCAAGATGTTCATTTACTAAAACCAAACATATTCTCACTATATTTCTTAAAAACAGTGAATCAGTTTGTAATGAGTTATTTTTCAAATTAAGCTTTTTTTCCTAAAGCTTAGGTTTTAGTTCCCTAAAAACCTAGAGTGTAGGGCTTCTTACCTGCTGTCAAATTATCCATCTGTCCCCTATCTCCCTTCCCTCAGAAAAATAAATGAAAATAATTATATCCCTTCCCATTAAAACCAGTTATTCTTTTTTAAATGGCAATGGCCAATACCATATCAGATATGTGAGCAGAATTCTGCTCTGACGGGTCTACATAACAAGTTACAGCATTAATAGTAAGCACACTACGGTGTACCAGCAATCTGGAAAAATGCCTAAACCTTTCACAAGTATTTTCTTTCTCCTTTACAGCTTTTACCTTCTCTCTCTCACCACAATCTAACAGGGTGCTCAAGCATGCTGCCAACTTCAAGCACATTAAGTACTCCCTCTGCGATAAGTGCACACACTATTTTCAAATATAGCATCACACATACACATGGTTGAACCTGGACCTATGTCTGGAAATGTGATTCCTGTTCAAGGAGCTCTCCATTCCTGTCTTCAGCCTGATTTCAGAAAAATACTCTTATTTAGGAAAGACTTTTAATCATATGTTTGAGCTTCGTTCAAAACAATGAGAAAGATGCGTACAAGTGCCTAACTCTTAGAATACTAGAGCATGTGCTCCACTGTTTAAAATAATTATGAAAAAAAATTTAATAATTTTGCTATTTTTTTATCCTTTCTTTTCTATTAATTCTACTTGCCAATTCTTCTTGTATCTTTTGTCTGCTGCAAATGCTTTAACAGACTGCAGCAACAATGCTTATAATACTCTTTGTCCTTCATTGTCAACGTACATTTTTAGCTTTCTTCTGCTTATTTTGCGTCATATATTCAAGCTGGACCAGACTTGCTTTTATCAGTCTTGCCCCTTGTAATTTTTGCTACACTCTGCAGCTCTACTCAGTTACAGTGGTTTCTTTGTCTTTCCGTCAATTGAGATGTAAAAAGGGCAATTTAGGAAGGTGGGAGGATATGGAGTGGGAAGTGAGGATGAGGAAATCTTCAAAAAGTTTTCCCTGTTTTTTACCTTGTCATGCAGCCTTATATAAAAACAGCCTCCCTGGCCATGGCAGGCCAGGCTACTTTCTCCCCAGCATACTATGGATTCCTTTCAACAAAACAATAAAACTCTTGCTTAATTTTAAGTGCACGCATAAATTTTATTATCTTCAATAATCACAGGTTAAAGATAAGCATAAACTGGCGTGCTTTGCCAAGTAAGAATGAACTTACAATTGTTCTTAATGTTCTTCATTGGATCTTGGCCTCAAGATTGGCCATACCAGTCTTCCACGCTGCTGGAAAACATTCAAGACTTTTGGTACTGTGTATTATCTCTCCGTGTCATCTAGTCTGATGTCTCCATACCCATTTCTTGTTCACTAAGGAAAAGACTAAAGTTCTGCCTTTGAGTTTGATCCCTGGGTGCCCCGTCACTAAATCTCAGCTCAGCACAGCTGAACTGCAACTCTTTCAACAACTGATCATATATGAATATCCTCAAAAGCAATGTAAGTCTCTGGTTTGAACCCACTTAATTATTTATTTTTAAGTCATGTATTTATTTTTAGAACAAAGGTGCTGGGCTATTCAAAATGTAATGTAGAAGCCTTTGAACCCTTTTAGCCTCCATTTTCTAGAAGAGTATAAAATAACAAGGCTAGAGATGTGATATTCACTGAATTCCTACTGAATAACATCTCCTCGGTATAAAATCCTGAACTATGGTTAACAAAGATAAGGTTTCAAAGTCCCAGGGAGATCTCCATACCCTTGAGACACTGGAAGAAGGAGGCTAGAGGGCTGGGGCCACTGTCATTTCTGTGGAAGTAGAGCTAAGTCAGTGCTGGATGCTAATAGAAATTCTGCCTAGAGTAACCAGTAGCATTTTGTGTGTTATTATCATTACCTTTACAATTCACTATGATGACCACATGGGATGGTATTTGCTTAGTTATTTGTGTGTCATTC
>NW_009194800.1:36021-103666 GCF_000690835.1 Fulmarus glacialis | reverse complement strand
CCCCCCCCTTCAACATCAGTGATTCTACGGCTTTTAAATGTGAAGTGGACTGTTTATCTGAAAGTGTGCTGGCAGACTGCCACCATATTTCTAAGATTAAAGAAAGGATTGAAAACAATCAGCTTTCCGAGGAACTGCAACCACGACAATATGTTTCTGATTAATTTACAAATATATGTATATATTTAAGGCTAAACTACAGAACCAGAAAATTCCTACTAGTTAGTCTATTACAGGCATTCTTACACTTTATTAGAACAGACATCATATTGAAATAATAAGCATGGGAGGCCTTCGTTTCTTCTTTGATCTATATTACTAAATGTCTAACTGGCTCAGATTTAAAATAAACTTTGGTATGTTTGCACTTGAAAACTGGAAAAAGACCACAAGTAATAATTTGTTGTCAGTTTCCATATTCTCTAACTAAAAACTATAGTTTAGTCTGTACACTGCTGGGTGCTGGGCGATGTTAGTCCAGTCACCCCTGCAGTGGCTAAACTTTCTTGTAGGAATATATGCTCTAGTATGGGAGCAATGATGATAGATCACTTACATCAGCGTGGAAGTAGCTGAGATGAATTAAAGGTACAGGTCACAGCTTTACGTGCTTTCTGAAGCTCTTGCAGGCTAGTGTCATCACAGCCTTAATATGCAGGTATGTATGGGAGAAGGGTACCACGGAGCTCCTTTTCCTCTGAACATCTAAGGATCGTGATTTCATGCCAAATGCATCGCAAATGTGAAGGCAAGATTTTAAGCCGTTTAATGATGGCTCTTCAGTGTGGTCCTGTGTGATTTTTAAGTATTTTTTCTGTATAAATGCTGTTGATTTGCTTCCAATAAATTAAATGATAATAAACGGTGGTGTTTAAGTGCCATCTATGTCCAGCATAGTTGGATTTGGTTTTAGGCTTGGGAGTTTATGTATATGTAGGTAATAATTTTACTCGGCCTGAGGTACAGGTTATAAAATTTCACATAAGATTAGTTTATTTTCTTATTTAGAAAGCTGAATTCAGAGGAAGGAACACAGAAGGGAGTTTCTGATCAGGAGGTGAAAGAATCTAAATTATTCACCCTTAAAAAGCATAGTGAGTACAAAATGTTACAGATTGTTACAAATGGCAGGATTAAAGAATACACTGACATCCTTTAACTTTTCTCAGCCTATTAAAAGCATTCCTTAATTGTCTGTTTAAACATGAATCTCAGTAACAAATGAGTTAATGCTCATAAAAAAGGAAAGAGCTTTGAAAATCTCACCACCTCTAAAAATTCCCATTCTACTAAGCTTATCTCATCACTTTATTGCCAAGGTAACCATGGGTATCTCATGAACTCTTCAATGCTACTGGATGGTCAAATACCCGTGCCGCAAAACACCTAGTTCTCTATCTACAGATGATAAGGCCGTGCTTCAGACACAGGTCTGAGCTCCAAAATGGATGCACTTCTAATTCTATGTGATGACTGCAACTCATTTGGGAAGGAGAGAAGCCACTTACATTCCAGAAGTTTCAAAATTCAACAGCAACAGAAAGTGCTATAAGCATATTCTCCTGACAGACTATGCATTGGTAGGCGCTCCGTTTAAATCGTGGTCCTAGCTACCTAAGATATCACCCATCTCATCACATCACATCACAACCTTTTCGATCTCTTAACTATATAATGCTACCCTAAATGGTGAAGGAGAGGAGGGACCTTCACGTACAGAACCGCAGAACCAAGATTACTAAGCATGCTTTAGAAAAGGTTAAGGGTATCTCCTGAACCAAAAGCTTTTCAAACTTTTATTAAAGTTTACCTGTTTGAGCTAGCTCTCCTAGAATAAACATCCTTCTCTGTTACGCGCATACGTCCTGCCAGACACATTGTAATGGTTCTCAAGCACTGATGCTGATATTTTGAGCAAAAAGACTGTTGTTATGTCTCTGTTAATTCCTAGAGAAGACCACCCATATTGAAAATGGTGAGCACCAAATAAAGCACCTGGACAGACAGACTGAGCTAGAGAATCAGAGTTGCCATGGATGATCTAACACCAAACACACCTGTGCTCAGTAGCCCTGGGGCTTCCCTATCGACAAAGGATAGCCATGCGTACTACTGGATAGCATAGAGCTCATTTGAGCCATATTCTGCCAGTTGAGCTGAAGCAAGGAGAAATTAAAAAGCAAAGCTAGAATAGATATGGCCCAAGGGCCTAAACACCCCGTCTCTACCATATTCCTGAGTCTTGCTGGTCTGATGAACAAAGGACCAGGAGGACCCACTTTTCTGTGTTTTGCCACTTTAAAGACATCAGGTAACACATTCAAAGAGACAAGCTGATGTGCTAAGGAAGTTCAATATACATGAGAGGGCTGCTGATGACATATGGCTGCTTTTAGACACAACAAAAAAGAAAGATGACCAGCTGTGTGGATTGCAGAATGAAAGCTTGTGAAGCACATTTACAGGAAAAAAATAGATGTTCTAAGGAAGGGAGGAAGGATGGTTAATAAAGTAATAACATGCAGTATCATGGTAAAAAAATTCCCATCACATTGGAAACAGAACAATGACAGAGAACTGTACTCTCCAGTGCTGTAAGGAGAAAAAAAATTTGTAATCTTTTGTACAAAATTTTCCCCCAGAAAATTTCACTTCAAGTAAATTAAAAGGATGATGAGTGGCCTATACAGTGATTTTGAAAATGGTGAGTATTCGCATGGACAAGAAGGGTGACAATGAGCATTATCACTCATCAAATAAAAATTGGCTTTATTTTCTTGGAAGAACTGGGTTTCTGGTGAAAATGTTAATATACTATTGTTGTCCCAATTTCCAGCAAAGCTATCAAAAATTTCAGGGTTATGATACATAAGAATAAACAGACACTTTGGCTCTGGTCTTTCAATTCAGAATTTTCAGGTAGTGAGTTCCCTGGAAGTAGCTTAAATAATGGGATGGTCAGATATAAGGAATGGAGAAAAGAATCTATGGAGAAAATGGAAGAATATCCGACAGGGATGGTAGGAAATTTAATGGTGTACTTTGTAGCTAGCAACTAATTAAAAAAAAAAAAAGCAGCAATTAGTGCTCTATAGGAAAATATTGAGGTTGCTACTCAGAGGACTATAAGTTAGTTGAGATAACTGGAAATAGTTCTGTTGCAGTTGTGTGACAGAATGAATTACAGAAGAGAGAGACACTGAAAGTTAGACTTAAATTTTGCCCATAGATTAAAAGGAGGTAAATTTGGTAGCTATGAAAAAGATGAAATGATAGAAAAGATTTAAAAAATGCATTTTAGATAACGAGGAAGTACTAGAGAGAAACAGTGACAGTGAGAAGTTGGTTTTCAGGTCAGTCTCCAGACATAAAGCACAATGCCTAGTAATAAAACCAAACAGTATTACAGCGATTTTCTTCTCCTAGATATTATATGAGATCTCCTAGATGGTTGGATATAAAATCCTATTTCCATTGAGTCAGTGAGAGTTTTGCCATTATCTCCTTTAGAATTTGATTTGGAACCTAATTTAAGAAACTTAACCTTTGAGTAAACACACCAAAACGTTAGTTTAATCTTCTGAAATACAAAATCTGTGTTACAGACAAATATTGAAGAGTTTTCTGTAATATTTTACAACTATTGTAGAAAAAGACTGAAAAGACAACATAGAATGCATCTGTCAAATAAATGGATTACCTCAACAGGGACTAAAATTAAAGACTCTAGTTGAAGACCAAAATCTGTAATGACACTGACACAGAGAGTCTTTCAAACCACTAACCAATCAGTATGGTAAAGTAGTCTCAGAAGTAATGAAGGCAAAAAAAAATACTGTAAATGCTGAAGTAAAAATCACATTGAGAAGGTCCTAAAGTGATGAACAGAATTAAGCTATAAGACAGAAATAATACTTTTAAATAGTTCTCTCTCTTATTTAGAACGAAGTGTCTCATCAAGTTCTGCTTCGTTAATCCCTTAAGAGAGAGCTGGAGCAAAGACGGGGGGGGTGAGAACACCTTACTTAATGCAAGCCAAGAAAATAATCAGCACTACTAAAAATAGTGTCCCTTTCATTAATGTCAAGATGCAGAGCTGGGTCCCTTTTAATGGCGTAACAGAATGGAACTCTCTGGTGAGCCCTAGATATTGCTGCTCCAAAATGTGAACCTTCACCTGTTGGCAAGCTTATAAAAAATCTTTATTTCTGCTAAAGATCAGCTGCACCAGCACAATTTGGAGGCAAATATCCATTCTCGACCCTTACATTCACTGCTTTTGAGGTAAGGTACTCCAAAAAAAGGATTGTTGTAAATATCAGATCCAGGTATGTGACAGTTCTCAAATTTTGAATATATTCATCTCCACGATGTTTTTTCAGGCTCACCTAGATTACTGGCTATGACTGAGGCAGAGAATGTCAGATCTTTTTACCTAACCTTTCCAATTTGGAGTAGGAATTTGTGAGTCATATGGACACATTTAGGAATGGAACCAACATTAAATATTAAACAGTGGTACCCACACAGTAGTTATAGCTGTCTTTGAAGGTTCAGCCATCTCACTGACTAATTCTTTTTTCAAGATTGGATAAGCTGAAGAACCTCAGATTATGTGTTTGAAAAGTTCAGGACCACATAAGGATTTCCACAAATCTGGTCCCAGACAATCCCAGTGCCTTGCCTTGCCATACACCCAGGGAGTCAGTTCCTACAGGGCTGATTTAATTGAATTTGAACCTCTATCTAACCTACTGGAGCTGGTTCTTTTCTGATTGCCCTAAACCATATTTTTACAGAAAATAGTTTACAAATGCATCATGAAAGAATACAGGGTTCACAAAGCCATAAAGATAAAGCTCAGTTTCATTTTTTCTGCTCTATAGACAGGATTTACAATTGATAGGGAAAAAACCCATGTCCACTATGAACGATAATGGACAAGGAAATAGTATATTAATTCAGTAGCTGACTTCTGTTAGCTGGGATAGAGAACTGCATAAATCAAGGATTGAAGGAAACACAGAAAAGAGATTATATAACATGTAGACGAGAACAAACATGGCTGTGAAAAGATTAGATACCTTAAATACCCAAGAAACAGAAATATTTTCTTAATGATTTCAAAAGAAAGGAAGATTCAAAATGAATCAGATATAAACAAGCAAAACTCCAGAAGAAGTATGAGTGTTAAATACTTCTCCATCCTGTAAAAGAGTACATAACATATTGTGGACTATTTAGTGAAGTATCTATTGCTGAATGTCCAGAACAGTTTTCTGAACTTCAGCAATACATTGAAAAGCCTAATTTAATGAGGAAGGCAACATGGATTTATGACAGCAAGGTCTTTCTTAATTAACTTGCTAGTGTTGTTAAATAATGTTATCACCAGAGCAGAGGAATGGAAATGCCATAGATATTATCTCTTTCAGTTTTATTACAGCACTTGATATAATTTCAGATTAAAGACTATAAAGTAGAAAAATGTCTCATAAACAAGTAACAACAAGTGGTGGGTTAAGCTGACTAGTGAGGAGACTCTTCTTACTTTTATATGTAATTGAGTTAGGCAACAATATCAGATAAAGCTAGAAATACAAAAGATTCATGCACTGTTAGGCATGAAAGGTATGCTAAAGGGCCAACCTACTAACCCACAAAGGCAATAGAAGTTCTCTGCGGACTTCACTGGGAGCTGGATTGTAAATTTATTAGCCTTTACTGATTAATATAGAAAGCCATTTTTTCTTGAGATACAGGTGCTATTATGTAAATTGTGAAGAAACGGTGCAGAAAGATGCAATTGACGTTTTCTGAAACATCTTGGTATAATACTTGAGTGAAAGTATCAACAGGCACAAAAACATTTATCGTTATCTCCCTCACCATCACCTTGCTGGATCATAGTTTAACAAGCTCTCTGTTAGGGGTCTTTCGTTTAATTTATGATTTTCAGTTTCTGCTACTTTGTGGAATCTCAGGCTCATCTTTTGCTTCTGCTTTCATTCAGAGCTATTGTGCACCCACCAAGCTAAATAAAATCAATAAATTTCAGTAGCACATCTTACTTTTACTTTAATACATAGGTGGAGTAGGCAGGGCCAATCATATCACAAATGTTACGCTAAATACTCTGAAGCCTGTAGACTATAGGCACAAGTCAATTCATAAGTATGGAGATTAAAATCTACTCTGCATTTGATGTGAATTAGGTACTGGTACTGCAAAAACTGCAATCCATCTATCATTGAGGAAAAGCTAAGCTACCCAGAACTGATGTCTTCACAAACAAAACTTATAAACCAAGAGAATGATGCAACTGACTTGGAAAACTAATGCTATGATTTAATTTGTGTTGTGTTAGAAACGGAAAGTTAGATTTTTTAAACATATTTCATGCCATATCCTGGCAGTAATACTTACTCAGTGCTATTGAGCAGCACTTTCTTCCATGTGAGAACCCTTTGAGTTTCATTGGGTTACACACAGAATAAAACACTAATCAGTCCGAGCAAGGTCTGGCTCTGAGTCTGGCTCATAGACAGAGGACCAGAGAGAGAACTTTGTTTTGGTTATTCTCTAAGTAGGAGACTTTGAATTTCCTTTTTACCTAAGCTACATCTGCTGAGCTAGTTTATTACAAAAGAAATGGGAACTATGGCAATACATAGCTCCAAGAGTCTCCCATTCATACCATAAATATGTGAGGCCATGGCTCTGGGCAAGCTTTTCAACACATTCAGTAGCAGGATTTGATAGAATGCAACAGCTAGCTCTCATTGCACCTCTTAATTTGCTTGCTGGAACTTGGCAATTTACCTTTCAAGAGCCACAGACCAAGTGGATATCTGTTTGGCACACACAAAAGTTCTTTTCAGGGATCTAGTGAAAGGGTAAGGTATGGTCTGCAGCTTAATGAAGTTATAAGCTAGCGACATATCTTGCCAGAAAATATTCATGACCTACTAAAAGCAAAGAAAACTAGTCATCACAAAATAAGGGATTGTTTTATTTTTTAATATATGTAGTTTAATTTGTACTTAGCTGGTTTTATATATACATATACTGAATTTGCAAAGCAAAGGCAATGGCTGCAACAATTTTTGTAGTACAAAGACACCACGTTAATAACGAAACCCTGAACCATTCATAGTTAAGGCCAGGTTTGTTGAAGAGTTCATTCGAGTTTTGGCAAACGTTGTAAGACTTTTGGGTGCAGTGCTGCAATTGATGTTTTCATGTGGCAACTAGTGAAACTGCTGTGGTTCACGCTAAGTCTCGCACTAAGTCTGAACTCAAAACCTCAAAGATGAACTCTACGCCATGAATTTACACAGATTTACAAATATTTCCAAAATTCTGCGAAGGGAAACTGCAGCTCAGTTCTTCAAAGGATATCCACTTTCCAAAGTATAAGTAGATTTTGTTTTGCTGTTGTCCCAGTGAGGCCAGAAGAGATGACTGTATGCTACCTTCTTCCTGGAAAGTCCTCTTTTCTGCCTCTGGGTCCTACACAAGTTGGTTATTTCTACACTGGCAACTTGTGTACAGGGTTTTAAAATTCATGACAGAAGCAAGACCTGGAGCCTTGTCTCTTTGAGGACACAAGAGCTTTTAACAGTGATAGGAAGTAAGAAGGGAACATTAGTAGCCAATATTGAAATATCAAGCTGGTGGTCACTGTTACGAGGTTTAGAGCAGAAGTGATGAGGTTTTAAGGTTTGGGGAGGGGGAGGTGGATGACTCTGAATTGAAATGGTCTTCTTGGACAAGGGGCAGTAGAACATGGGTCTAAAAGGAATAAGGCGTCTAAGAAAGCATTATGTCTGCTTTGAAAGCATTTATTAGTGCTTGTGCCTCTCATTTAATGTGCTATGATTACGATTACATTTAAATTTAATCAGCTTCTGAAGAGCAGCTCAGGTATGTGGGCTTAGAGGGCAAACACATGGAAAAGGCAGTAGCTCTGAAAGGTGCTTTTGGGGTCAGGAGAAATGGGGATGCTAATGCAGCAAGTCATAAGGTTTATTTTGGAAAAGGATTGATCTCAACCTCAGGAAGACAAGACAACTTGGAGCAGGAAAGTGAATCTGAGGGAGGTCAGTAGTAAAGGGTGGTTGGGGAGCAGGCAAGGGCCTTAGAGCAGGAGGTGTGGGTGCTGGGAAGCCCCAGGGCCAGAAGGACTGAGCGGCTGGCTCTTAGCAGGCTGGGGTGGGAATGTCGGGGGAAGAAGGGTTATCAAATCACACCGGGCTCTGACCGCCACCTGGGCACCTCTGGTTTGTTTCAGAGTTCCTCTGTAGAGTTTAAATGAATTTATACATAAGCTCCAGACTTTAGAAAGGATTGAAAGGCCTCTGGAGATAAATGCAGCTAGTTTATAATCTCAGTTTTGTGGCTCTTCTTGCATTTTTTTTCCATTTCTCTTTTTATTTCCACAACTTGCCAGTAGTCTTAGGTGTAACAATATATCCTACACGTCGATGTTCTGCCTACCACTACCACTGAGCACAATGTGCCGATTTCCGCAGGCTTAAAAAGGAAAAAGCATGAAAATACACATACCCGCACATAACCCAGTACATACATGCTTAGGAAACAGTAGACAGCAACATCTGCCATAGATCTGTAACATTTTTAAAATATTTACTAGGAAAATGTAAAAGAATGTATAACATTTACACATTAGAAGGCCTTGATCCAAAGTGTTTTCCTCAGAAGGGTGTACTGTTTTGCTGTGTCGTAGGTGCCCTGAGCTGGTGTTAATCTGAAAAGAAGCAAGAAGTATTCGGTGCCATGGTAGAAACATTTAGGCACCTAAAGATGAAGGTAAGTACGATGAAACAGAATAGGAGTGAGGTGCCTAATTCACCTGATTTCAGTGGGAGCTAGGCATGCAATGTATTTAGTTATTTTTGAAAATTTGACAAGGTGCTCATCTGCATTTTTAGTCACCTAAATGTGTTTAAGATCTGGTCTTAATGGAGCCTGTTGACACTTCCACGTATATTGGATGGCCTCCCCTGAGACCACCACCTTGCTGAACATCCAGTGCACAGCTATCCACTATCACTAAGTGAGATTAACCTGTGTCAGTGTTTTGGGAGCTTGTGGAGCCCCTATAAACCCTTAAGAGATTAGGCAACCTAAAATGAAAGCCAAGTAATTTACTTGATCTTTTACTGCCCATTTCTTCTGGGTAGCTTTTTAATAAAATCTCCTTACAATCAATAAAATATATTTATAACAAAGTACCACACTCCTACCAACAATCTGCGAGCTGGTACATACACTTCGCGGCTTATAAACTGACACACTGTAATAGCTGCACAGTTTTTAGCAGCTGTCTCTCACACCATGTGTCCTGCCCAAGTGGAGACTGATATTCAGACATGGTGCTCAAAAACTGGGATTATCCTGTAATTTTCAGACAACCATATAATAATCAATTCCCTAAAACCAAGCAGGGAGAAAGAGCTGAAGAGGAGAAGGTTTTTTTCATTGCAAAGAAGATGTAACACCCAGGGGGTTCTCAGATATTCTGGAGGTGGGTATAGGATAAGAACCTCAATAGTAAACAGATAAATTGATACTGTGTTCCTACCCACACTCCGGTTTTGGAAATGGATGCATGACTTCCCTAGCAAACAGCAGGTGAATCTGCACATCCATCCTTACACATGACTCTAAATATATTTATGAAAAAGAGGAGTCCAGAAATCTGAATTCTACCTAGATTTTAAAGAATTAATTCTCTTCTTTCTTTTTACCTGAATGAGGTTTAAAATATCCTTTTCTGCAAAATGCAGACATATCTTTTACAACCTGGCCTTCTACCTCAATCCATTTCACATAGGAATATTGGCATCCTTTTAAAATTAATTTTTCATCCTTGAAAAGCCTATCTTTTCCATCTTTGTGATGAACATGCCTCTACTGGATCTGCAAAGTAAATTGACAAGCGGGAGGCCACTCGTCCCAGCTGCAATCATCAAAAACTATCACAGACCCTGTTACATGGTAAGAAGAAGCTACGAGGTCAAATATGGATACCTATTGCATTTTAGAGCTCTATTTTTTAGCCCTGTATCTTAAATGGGGGTGAAGAAGCAAGATTTGGGCCTTTACTTATAAGCAATACTAAAATGGTACAATTTGCATCTCTTTTAATAGTGCAGGAATAAAAGTTTTGAGTAATCTTAATCTATGTGCTGTTCTCTTGGCTTTCTAGCCACAGTTGAGTTGGCTCATCTTGTTATTGGAAGTAAGAACTGACTCTCAGTAAATCACTTGATTTGCATAACATACCTGCTTTTTACAAACAATTATTTCCTCACCAAAATGCTAATAAGTTGGCTTATTTTTTATTAATGAAAAAAAAAGAAGCAGCCAAGCTTGATTCCTTCTTTTATTCCCCTTATTGATAGTACATAGTGGTGAAGTTGGCAGATGTCCTTTACAGGTTTTAAAATTTTCAGATTCTGTTGGAATTCAGAAGGAAAGTTTCAAAGTGCTCTGTGGCGTTACAAAAGACTTGTGACACTTTCATCTGTTAGCTTGAGCAACTTGCCAGTAAATAAAGATGAAGAATTACAGTAACTTAAAATAATATTTTTGTGTATTTAGAACACTTTCCAGACAGGGATCTTAAATTGCTTCATGAATGTTAGGGAATACAAGCAATGAAAACCTTACTACATCACTCCTTGGAAAAAGAAGGCAGGAAAAAAAAAAGAAGCTCTTTTAGGGTGGAGAAAGGGAGGCCTAGAGATACCTGGTGCCTGACCCAAGGTCATATGGGAGGAAAAATGCATAGCTGACGACAGAACCCGGGGATGAGCTTACAGAAAATAGCAGTAGGTTTCTGCATCAAGAAAAGACACCTCAATCAGCAATCAGATTTTTAAGAGCACAGAGAGTAGTCAAAACCCTCTAGTGTTGTAACAAAGGCATTTAAGTTCTACGAATTATGATATTTTTCCTACTACATAAGGTAGTACTTGCATTTCTGTTGAGCGCAGAATAATTCCTGGAATAATTAAACAAACAGAAAGAATTAGGACACTTTGAAAGGACTGACATTATGGCTGATTTTCAAAGAAGTTTTAGGTTTAGGGGTGCTAATCCCATCAAAACAAA
The DNA here is from genome assembly GCF_000690835.1 of Fulmarus glacialis. Classification (NCBI taxonomy): domain Eukaryota; kingdom Metazoa; phylum Chordata; class Aves; order Procellariiformes; family Procellariidae; genus Fulmarus; species Fulmarus glacialis. The sequence goes on along the minus strand of NW_009194800.1, from coordinate 92,524 downwards.
ATAAGAAATGGGTGCCAAACTCCCTGTGGCCTCATTGAAATTTTCAGCTCATATTACTATAATTGATTGCATACGAGCACAAATTAGAGTTAAAATAGAATTTAATTCTATCGTGTACATATGTTCATTTTTTTCCTGCCATCATTCATTCATCGCTTTTTTTAAAATGCACCTTTCATTGAGTGATTTACAGTAATAAAACAACAACCACAGAGAAAACATGCTTCCTTCCATACCCCCCCCAAAATCCTAAAATATTAAAAAGCAATAATAAACAATGGACCATAACATCAACTGCTTTGAATTGACACCATTTCTCTGCCAATTTAAACTAGCTGAGTACATGGCCTCCTGCATTTTTGTGTTTTCCAAGGTTATTCTCAGCAGCACCTGCACAGCAAATAAAGGTAAAAGTGCAACAAAATAGACGCAGACGTATCAGCGAATGAGGAGCGCTGCTTCCATATACATTAGTGAACTTTTCTCCTGACAAACAGGCTATCACCGTATAATGGGCTTTTCCTGAAGTTTACTGCGGCACTGTTTATAATAACATTGCATCCAGCCTGCCTTGTTGGTACTTTTGCATTGCAGGGTAACAGTTCTGAGGTGGCAGCAAACAGCTTCCGTGCTTGTGTCAGGAGAAATAAAACTGTTATTATTTCGTACTCTTCAGAGGCCACACTCGAACTCAGCAGCTCTGCAGAGCTGTTGTGAACAGAAAGCTCTGCTGTAGAACACCGGGCTGCCCCCTCAACAATAAACCATCTTCTCTCCCCTCCGTGTTTGGCTTCCCGCCAGTTGCCCATTTGTTTTACACCATCAATTTATATTCACTGAGATGGTGTAAGGTTCTAGAACAGCACTGATTATCAAATCTGCCTGCCAAACATATGAGCAGTAAAAGCTGGTCTTCCAGAGTCCTACATGTATCATCCAAGGGCCCGATCCTGCGAGCTCGCCCTACGAGGAGCAGCGCTCGGATCAGCCGAAGTCAAGGCAGCCCTTCACAAGAGCAAACACCACTGCTGGGAAGAAGTGGGACGAGGTCCTTGGCGGCTCGGCTTCCTTGCGCAGAGCTTTAAAGGGGTGCTTTTCAATAGCCCCACAATGGCATAAGCCCTGTCAGAGTCGGTCCAGAGAGCTCGTAGCTTTTGTCACATCTTTTGATTACTATTTCATACAGCAGCAATTTGCCAGCTGATACTATCTCCCCCGGTATATGTGAAGCAGTTTTTAAAAAGGCTTTAGAATAGCCATACAGCTACTCATTCCTTGCTAATCCCAAATATCGAAAAGCCAAAAAGCTCTCGCCCTCTTACGTCTCCCCACATCCAAAACAATCCAACATCAGAGTTCAAAAAAAGTTAAAAATCATGAAGCTTTAGAAAAAGACTTTTAAAAGAGTACAGGCTGATTTTTATTTGCCTTTAATGTCTAAGGAGCATGTAAATCCGACTTCCAAACTTTCTATTTAATCATGAGATCTAGGAATTTACTTCTTCTTTAAATGGAAGTTTAGATTCTCAAAGGAAAGAAAAAAGATGTTTACAGCTGGGATGGTTCTTTAGAAAGACACTAAACGTCATGAGGGCAGCATTCGGGAGAACTGAAAACACCGCATTAACAATGGATTTTAGCAAATTAATTAGCCTTGCCCATTTTAATTTTTCTTTCACAATGCTTTAAGCTTGTGAGAATCAGCCACAATGGGTTTTGTTCATAAGTTACTTTGCATCTAAAAAGAATCAGAATATTTCATGCTTCCTTTTCTATGCGGTCATATATTGGTAATCCTAATTTGAATCCTTTCGCCTCATGTGCAATTAGTTCTCACTGAAGTCAATAGACGTCATCCATACGTAAGGAAAGCAGGATGGAGCTTTAACGAGTGGGAAGTAAATGTAACAATGAAATAGCAAATGAAGAGGTTTTGCAGAAACAATACAGCTCTCTGGATGTGAAACAAACCTGTAGAGATAAATACATCTACCTACTCTTTGCTTAAGAGCTATAATATTGGGCTTACTTAATGCATTCAAAAGTGCCATGCATTTTCCAAATGTGTCCTAGCTATATTAATCATATCTCGATCCTAAAATGAACTCTGTGCAAGAAGACTTACGCACATCCATAGTGTTATCTGCAAGATTTACAGCCTTTATTGCCGACTATTTGTAAATAAGGATAAAAGTCAGCGTAGGCATCTCTTCAAATGCAACTTTAAAATACCATATGTCCTTATGCTTGTGTTATGTGACGAAACCTGACAGATCAAAGGACCAGATTTCCAACTCTACATTGATTATTTACTATCATTCATTTTCATGCATTTTAATATGTGGTATCTACATTTAGGTTCTTGAGAGCCAGAGAGAATTCAAGCTGCAATACTTGGATCCAGACTCTGAACTTCACATAGCTTGGGGATCTGGCATTTTGGTTCAGCTTTTCCTCTATGTAAACAACAATGTATCTCAGATGAAGTCCACACTGCCTTCAAACATGCTCAAGCTGTCTTACTGCTTTCCTCCTTTCCACTTTATTCACCTTTTCCCCTCAAAAAAGGAAAAAAAAATCAGTTCATCACTAGAAATTCATAACAGATTTTGACTGGAGGCATCAATCTTTCAATTTACTGTGTAAGTCAGTGGAAGTGCTCATGTTGTCTTTCTAAACATAAACTAACAGAGTGACCCAACAGAGACAACAACAGGGCTTCTGACACTTCTCTTTATTGCCCAGTCATAAATTCATAAAGGGATGTATACTATCACCAATTGGTAAGTTTGCTAGATAAACATCAACACCAATTTAATGACTTGTGTACAAGTTGTAAACCAGGGAATCTTTATACAAAGAAATCAGATAAATCAAACATGAGCTGAGGCTTAGAGGAAAGCAATTAAAGCTTTAAGGTAAGGTTGCTGAGGGACGGCCCTGTATCACATTATAGTGTATAATAGAAAATGTGTTAACATGGAGTACAGTATGTGAAATTAAATTAATTAGTAATATAAAACACTTCTAAAGCAGCATGTCCATTGACAGATAAATAGATTAAACATAAGAGATAAATAACCCATTCAGAGATCTCAGCTCTTTTCTATCAAAGAGAAGAAATGAAAAAAGAAATCAAACTTCCTAAAAGACAGAGGTGATAAAAGCATAGCTAAAATAGACATTTTAAAGCCGACTTGTTCGCCCCAGGCTAGTGATTGAAAAGAAAAAGCATAGCCGGACCATAAAAAACCTATTGGACCATATTTCATTTGCTATAGTATATTTAAATGTTTCACTGCACACCAATTTAAATGTAGTGCCTTATAGGCTGGTATAAAATACCTTAAGCTGTACTACTTTCTAAGCAAGTGTAAGGAACCTTTCTTTGAGACAGACTTCTTATAGTTACCTCACATAGCCTTTCTTAAGGTTAGTAATATACTTAAGGCTATATGGGCAAATTTTTCTGCTACAGACATCAAAATGAATTACAGCTCCTTCCCCCTAACAAAATAAACATGTAGTCTTCCGTTAGGATTAAGGACTATTTGCACAATACAGACTGGAACAGGAAGAGCTCCCGGAGTCCAGGTACAAACGCTTAACATGTTCCCTAAATTGCAGACAAGACCTTTGTATCACGTACAGCTCTCCATGTAAAGCCGAGGCTGGAGGTCCTACTTGTACTTTCTGGCATGCAGCTGGCGCAATTTAAGGAACCATTCAATTAATTGCATACAAAATCCGCCTGTTACTCTTCAATGATTGCTTCTGTGTGTGTCTCTTCTAAGGTTCTACCAGTTTCCCAAATAACTTTTCCAGTTCCACCTGTGAAGGTAACATTCTGCTGACAGAAGCTGGTGGACCACTTCCCTCATTCTGGGCTGCCAGATGAAAGAGTCTGATAGTACAGAAATTGGGACAACTAGTACTTCCCACAGGTTATATTACGGTCACTTCCCAGCTGAACATCTCTGGTTTTTTATGTCAATGGCTTTGCCAGTTTTCTGGGATTCCAATGGACACATCGAGCATTTGCCAGTTTCAGGCACACCTTTGGTGGTTCAGACTGTAATTCAAGGATCTCAGGTTTGTGTCTATGGCATCCAGTATGCAGAAGTGTCTTTTGTTCCCTACCACCTGAATTAGGTGAGTAATGCAGAAGTTACTGTGTGAATTCACAGTCACGTTGATGCCTATTTTAATCTGGAACTCGCTACCTGGAGGAAAGTAAGTTTTGTTTTGGTGAAAGTAGGCTTTCATTTATTCATCTCCACAGTGATAGGAGCCTACATGTTAGCCATCATAATACAAAATGCTTTTAAATCCTCCCTAAGGGAAATGTATTATCCACCATTTCTGTAAAAAAGGAGTGGGGGATGGGACATAAAGGTAAGTATTCTAGCTATAGGTCAAAAAGCAATGTTTCTCCAGCAGCCTCAACAGTGTGCATCATTGCTTTAATACAGATGGTTAGAATTTGTGTTAGTTAGATTTGTCTGGGTGCAAAAGAAAAATGATAACGTGTAGTTCATGGATGCAAAGCCAGTATTCACCTACTGGAAGTTTTGACAATGCAGAGGGGCACTCGCTCAGTATGTTATGAAAAAACAGAAGTTAGTAACACATCCAAGGGTGAAGAGAGGGGATGGGACATACTTTGAATGAGTAAACAATGCCGACTCTACAATGCAAAGTTTAGAAATATTTTGAGCAAGTTAGGTACACAAATTAAAGCTGCCCTGAGGCAACTTGTGACTGGGTTACGTGACTGGGTGATTTGCTATCACTATGTAACTGCCAAAGCCTCACTACATTTGACACATCACAGAAGTAACCTTTCCATACAGGCAAATCACTCACTAGTAATATCTGCACTGAATTAACCCATGTAAGAATTTCGACCAGTGTGAGGTGTGCATTTAAAGACAAATTCTGGCCTCATGAGCACTGCTGCAAATCTGCAGTAACTTACTACCTGTTCTTCTCTTCCTAGTTTCTGGGAAAGGACGCCTAAAGTTTGCCCTTTCAGTTTATTATAGGCAGAACAGGTACTGCTCTTGTAAGACAGTATTTCCGTTTGCTAAACTTCACTTTCCAAATCGATATTTACTCTGCAGAATATTTGCCCAAGCCTCAATTATTTTGGAAAGTTTTAGCAAAAATGATTCAGCCATTTCTGAAAATGAAATTAAAGAAAAATATTGGTATGTTGTTTCTCGCTATATTTAATTGAGGAGAGCGTGCTTTGGAACAGAAGCATAACATTTGGAGAAGGGATGGCCCTGCTCTTGGGGATGTGCCTTTTGCCATCTCTTTGAAAATCCACCCACATTTGGCCAAGCTATAAACCTTTGAAAATTTTCAATTAGCACTAGTTCAGTAAAGACATTTAAGAGTTTGTCAGCTAAATTCTTCAAAGACTCCATCTGTACTGAACATGCTCCAGCCTGTACATGCTGGCATCTGCAGCACCCCCCACAGAACAAAAGAGCATGCGCTGCTCCAGCTCCGAGCAGGACTTCCTCTGGAACAGTCCTTCTCCATTGCTGTAGACCTTCCTAGGCCAGGGACTGAGCCCAAAGTGCTGCCACACCTATGTGGCAAGAAGGACTACAGGGGAGTAATGTAAAGCCGGCTGCGTTTTTCTTTTGATGTTTGCCTCCAATGTCTGTCATTACAAAAAGCCTTCAAAAGAGTGCATCAGGGTGAGGTTCCTCTTTTGCAGCAAAATGGCAACTAAGTCAGGTCCCAGCTCTTCATCTAATCTCCATCATCCACCTCACTGGCCCTGATGTTTCTTCTTCTCTCATGATTTCCCTCATCCCATACCAGTCCCAGGGTCCAAGTCCCAGCAGCTGCCTCCTTCCAGTCCACTCCTAGCCCAATTAATTCTCAGTCACCTTCTGCAAGTGCTCCAGCTCCATTCCTTTACAGTCAGCATCTCCTTAATTCCCAGTGTAGTGCCAGCCTCCTCACTCAGCCAGCCCCCCTTCAGCTCCTCCTTTGCTTTGTGGTATCTCAGTCAGTGTAACACAAACTACATCTTCCTCTCTTGGACAGCTTTGGTCCCCTCTACATTTAGCTCAGGCAGCTTCCTCCGCCACAGTCCTGGGTTTCAGAAGGAATAGTAGGTGTGGGCTAATAGTCCTTTGTTTCGATGCCTGGCTATGACTCTCATCTCAGGCACTTTGAAGCAGCCTTGCAACAGCACGACTGCAGTCTCACCAGCATGAGGTAGTGTGGGATTCACAATTATGGCTATTTAAGACAGAATTTCTGAAGGTTTAGCTATCAAAACCCAGGAAGTCTTCAATAAGCATCTGTGAACTGTGATTTTTGCTAAGACTTAAACCGTGGCCAAATTCTTACATTTTTATAAGGGAAGGAAAAGCACACTCCTAACATTCACCTGCCAAATTTCAAATCCCCCCCTCTCACAAATGGGAGCACTAAAGCTGTTCAAAGAAAAGGTCTCCAGAATTATTTAACACTGTTAAATAATGTGCACCATGCTTTTTTTTTTTTTTTTCTGATCCATTTTGCCTGAAATTTTTCTTGAGATTTTAGTTGTCTCTTAAAGGTCCTGAACAGGACATTGAGACTGAGCCTATGTTGTTATTCTGCAGTTTTTTGTACACACTGTATCTCAGGATGAGAAACTAAATGTTTAAAATCCTAAGATTGGCAGTTCCTCTAGATCTTGGCTTTTTATTTTAAGAAAATTACTTTAAAATAGAGCTCATTAAACATATAATGTAAATATGTAATGTGTTCGATACTTGTAGGACCTTTTAATTGTATCAAGTATTTTCTATTGTGTATATCTTTATAATACTTCTAAGCTGTCTGAAAAGTTTAGCTTGTTTGTCTAACATAGTATAATTTTTGCGAACTGATACAGTTTTCTCTATTCAGTTTCTCTGCTTTTCCATCAGCTACTCACTAGGATTGACTCTGAACAACAGTTTGTTAACCCAGGATCTCTAATAGGAGCCTGGCTCTACAGGGCAGAGCAAATGCCAATTAACATAAGTAGTCAAAGCAGTTAAGATGCTTCTTGACTGTTGGATAATTTTCTGTCAGTAAGAAGAATACTGTTACTTCAAATGTCTAACACAATACTTTGTCTCAGAGGTATTGTTTCCATTGCACTGCATTTCATAGATCACTAAGCAGCATTAATTGAAGCCCCGTTCCTTCAATCTGACCATAGGAGGACTATGCACAAACCGGGGTTTTCTATCGAAGGAAAAAGAAAATGGAGACCAAAAGAACAATACAAATGCATTTTGCAAAATTACAATATTCCTTTTTGCAGTTCATGACAACTTGGAGAGTTTGAAAGCCGAGCTTTCTCTATCTACCCACTCCACAAGCCTTCAAATTTCCTGGCCTCTCTGTCTTCTACCTGTATGAACCAACAAACACTCAAAGATTACCATCACCTGAGATGGCCTAACTGATCTGAAAATGTCAAGGAAAACATGTAATAAGTTTTAATTTTGGTGGATTGGATTGGCTGGACACATGAGTAAAGTCACATAGTATTTAATCTTCTCCCATTTTTCTGGGTTCTGCGCTGAGCTTTTAACACAGATTCTGGGAAAGTCTTTCTGACTTCCTTCCTGGAAGGCTGGGTGGCATCTGGTCATAGGAAAGAATCCGTTAGACTAGGAATGAAAGGTTTGACAGAACTGAAGAGTTTGCTGCCAGGTCAACTTGTGGGTTGATAGTAGGACAGGGTAACGCAGTAATGCACAGCAAAATGTTTTCAAGTTTCAGACCTACAGAATAGTGGGCTATTCTGATGATAGCAAAGTGGCTGGTTAGATTTTATTTCTCTCCAGGGCTGGTATGCTTACAAGACGGGATCAACACTTTACATTAGAGTCAGTTTGTTCACTCTGAATACTCTGCTTTTCATACACCTACATTTTGAGGAATTCCAGAAAAATGAAAGAAACATAAACCAAGAAAACAAGACACTCAACCGACAGATTAAGATTTTAAAAACAAACCAAACTCCAGCAAGCAGATCTCTCAAACTTAATGAAAAAGAGAAAACTAAGGAAAAAAAACCATCACAAATGGAACAATAGTTCTATCAGAGATTTTGTTTTCCAAGAAAGCTTTTGTAAAAGTTTTTATAGAGTCTTTGTAATTAAAAGTACCAAATCAGTGTCAGATTCTGGTAAAACACTGAATTAGATTTTTAGGCATGTCATTCCCTCAGAATTGTCTGTCTGTATGTTTTTAAGACAGGAAGCCACCTTCCCTGAAATATGAGGCCTTTTTGCTTAGAAACATAATCTTTTTGACACTTGGGGAATAAAAACTGCTTGCTGTAGAAAATGGTTTAAATATTGAACACTCTAAGAGAAGTAACAAAACGTTGCTTTTAAAAGTGCAGTTTGGTAATTCCTGCAATCTCTCCATCGCATGTCTGCACGGAAATCTCCAGCTTTTTTAGCATCTTGGAAAAAAATTACAAAAAGTCATACAAAATGATACTAAGAAAAGTCAAGGTCTGAGGCCCCATCTTCCTCCCATTAGATTCAATAGAAAATAAAAATAAATCCTATTGTTTCTCCATTTGTCCAAGACCAGGCTGTGAATGAGGTGTGGAAACTAAACTACATTCTCAAACTTAAAGGTGGTCCCTTTAGGTCAGGGCTCTGGCACACCAGCAAGTCATTGCAGGAAATGCAAATTGCCACTTCTCATTGCGGTAACCTTTCTGTTGATAGGGGACTTCTGTCTCTAGGGCTGTTGACCTGGCAAATTTCACATGCATTTAAAAAAAAAAATCACACAAAAATTAAACAAAACCAGAGCTTAGGAAAAACACATCAATGTAGAGGTGCTATTTAAAGAGGAATTTGGAACTGGACTTCTGTGATGTTTCCTGTACTTTAAACGCTTTTCTTTTTCCACTCAATACATTAAAGGGACATGATCAAGGCTAAAGAACCTAAAATTAGACCTGCCAGCTGTGTTTTGGTTTGTGAGTATTCGCAGGTCGTGCTGTCCCTGTGCACTTCTTGTCTGATCCATTCCCTGGAGGAGGCAAAACACTCGAACGTAAAGGAATTCTGATACCTCTTATACATTGCCGTACAGACTCTGCTCTCCTCAGAGTAAATGAGACAGACAGAAAGAAGAAAATACACAAATACATCTGATCTTGGAAATAGCATGGCGCTCTGGGTTTGTCATTTTATACTTAGCATCTATGTTTCATCTCGCATTTTGGGAAACCAATAGCTTTTAAAAGGTCACACAGGAAAAGATACATTAATATTCTCGAACATATTTGATTTTGGGTCAACTGTATGAGTTTTTACAACATCTTCTGAAAATATCTAAACTTTCCATAATCCTGCCAATGCAAGCTGAGTTTTTAGCGTCTTAAACTACTCATTAGTCTGCCAATTGTCCACCTAATAACTTATTTAATTACTGAAAAGCAGCTCTAGATAGTTTGCAATTGCTCTATAAAACTTACTACTAGAATTTCAAGGGGCAGTTTATCCAAGAGGCATTAATCTGACCTCTAATTTTCAGATGGTACAATCCTAAATAATTTGTTTTCACAGGTCAAGTAGTCACACATATAACTGCATAGTTTGCATGTGTTTATGATCTTTGCATGTGCAAATGAGAGTTTTGAGTTGAGGAGCTCAAAATTAGAGGCAGTTTTGGATAGTTCAGCCTTATAAACCTGCCAGATGAGCTCTGCTTTTGTGAGAACAATCATCCAAATGAGTCCGTCAAATAGACATGGGTGTGTTATTGCCCTGTAATTAGGGGTTGACAAAAATCTGTCATTTTCAAAATAATAATTGAAAATGCATGTGGAAATGTTATATAGAAAGCTACATATAGAAATGTTAAAAGCAGTGCTCTTTTCAAAAAGAGGTACAGATTTGGAACCAGAGTAAGTCTCCAGGAGAGCCAACATTTTTTCTACAAATGTAGCATTTTAAGGTCAAAATAGTGCATAACCCTGCTCAGGAAACCCTAGAAAACACCAGCTCAGAAGCAGCAGTGTTAACAGGACTCTAAATTGCCTCTCTCCCACAATCCCAAGGTGGAGAAAGGAGTTGCACAGAACCAGAACAGCTCCCGCTCCCTCCCCACTGGACCCGCTGTCTCAGTACTTTCTTCTGTAAATCTGGCACACAAGTGACAACATTGCAGAAACAGATCATACACTCCAAATGCACCTAATTAAATTCTGAAGGGGCACTGTAACATGCAATGCTCATCCTCTAGCCCCCTTCAACTCCCCCTCAGTCTTTTGTGCATCTAAGAAGGTATCACGCTATACAGACAGACCTCTGGCGTCAAAGAATATGGAGGAAAGGAGCAAACAGGGATATACCACAGACAAAGAAAAAATTTTGATGGTAACGTAACAACTTTCTTTGTTGATTTGCTTTCCTATCCTGTCCTCTGTTTAAATTTAAAATGTATGTATCAAAGCAAAAGGATATTCAGCTCAGTTACTAAAAATATTTGCAAGTCATGCACACTCAGAAAGACAAAAACTCAGAGTTCTTAAAACAGGATGTACTTGGAAGAAAGAGAAGATGACCATATTATCAAGAAAGAGATAAAAATCCCTCTGCCACCATATGATCTTTTCCATCCCAGTGTCTAACTTTTTGGAGTCCAGAGAAGAAAGTGGTCAGAGCCCATCGGGCTGGTGAGAGCTCATTCTGTATGGAGGTAGGGATGTGCACATGAGATTCTTTCCGTTCCCATTCAAAGATTTAAGGAAATTCGTGGTAACATCCAGGTGATCACCTTACAGTCATAGAATGATTACATTTTATAATACTAGAAAGCCACAGGACAAATATAACTGAAACACTGATTAAGGGAACAATAAGGTTAAATTAAATCTATGGAGTCCAGCATATTTGTATTATCTATGCTGTGTCATGCAAGTTGTGTATAAGGGATAGCTTTTATGATTTGCTCTTGCCATTTTCCTTCAATTCTACAGCTATGGAGTTTTTGAAACAGCAAATTCTTGATTAGTGTGCCATGATGATGCAAAATCATACGCGTGAATTAAGGCAACATTATGCTACATTCATGCACTTATCAGGAATCATAATACACAATTCTAGTGGCAACTATTCAGCCACTGGAGTGATCTTACTGGTTTAATATGCTCAGAGTTGCTGTATAAAATGAGAAAACAAGTGTAGCGGCATTGCATTAACAATATTTTGCTGTAATAATAAGCAAGCTCTGCTAATATGTATTAACACAAGTGATCCTAAAAAAACCTGTAGATGCCAAGTGGAAAAATGTTGTTGATATAAAATGTATATTGCAAAGTAGTAGTAGTAAAATGAGAACTAGCATTTTGTCTTTCCATAGATTAACTTGCTAACCAGATTTAAAAAAAAACAAAACACACAGCAAAAAGCCCTTATTTTGGCTATTCAGTTGTTAGCATGATTTCTGCGTAACTGTACATATGCTAATGTATACATTTACTGTGTGCATGTTTCTGTGCATATATCTACACACACACACAAAAATATAGCACATATTTTTATATATATGTATATTGTCACATACAAACACATATGCTCCAGAGCTTTCCTTTTAGTGTTTTTCTTGAATCTTTACATGAATAATATCCAGCATCATGGACCTTGAACACTGATGACTCTGGTTAACGCTTTTATCCTTTGCTTGAAATTACAGGATCAGTCTAGCCAGAATTTATGAGAACCAGACCCCAGACCTCACATAGCTCACATATTAGACCATTAGGCATCTAACTACCTCTGAACAATTTCAATGCATTATCTTGCCTTCTCCCTGGGGCACAAACTTCACTCGTCCATACTTTTAATATATTTTGTCTGCATGAAGCAGATCGAGTTATTACATGCCAGCAGATCACGACTTACAGAAATCTCATTGCTCTACAGTGATGCAACTAATATCTCTCCCTTCTCCATGCTGAGATAGTGCAGTAAAGGGATGGTCAACAGTGCAATTTTCAGTAAGTTAATTGATAACGTATTCAGTGCAGATTTGCTGTTTATGCTTACAGCCAGGTTAATTAAACATTTCCACCTTGAAATGTATTTTCATGTGCGTATATACGCTGCTATATCACCATGCATATTCACATAGCTAAACAGAAGAATTTTTCAAATTGTTTAGAACACTCACTGCTGCACTTTACATAAATATAGTGTCCCTCTGCTGTGAGAGGTTTTACACTTACTTTTCAAAAGCAATATAAAAACATGTGTTTGCCAAACATACATTTGCATTATGACACTGGAGTGGTTTTGGTTTCGGTTGGGTTTTTTTGATTGAAATATAACATAAAGTAAGATTAGAAATCAATTGACCTGTGAACTCTCCTGAACCTTTTACCTGGGTTGCAAGGCCATTACGTTCTTTTCTTTCATTAGCTTTTTGCTGGAGCAAGGCTGAACAGGAAACAAGGGTGATCCTGTCTCCTCCCTAGAGGCTGTTCATCAGCTGGCTTAGTTTACAGCAATAAAAAAAAAAAAAAATTGGAAACATATAACAACTCAGAAACCTTATATTTTTCTTTATGCATGATGATCGTTATTATAATACTAATATTAATAGCAGAGGACAATCAGGGAATTGCACTCTTTTTGGAATTTCTTTTCTGCAAAATGATATGCATGTATTTTCCCTGCATTTAAGTACCTGCCTTTATAACCCAGTTCTAGCTAATGAAGTGATTTTGTTTTGGATCTGCTAAATGAATTTCCTTTATAGCTTGCATTCTTGATGAACAGAGGGCTACTCATAATAATTCTGTATTTCAAATTTAAATCATTGTTAAAAAAACAGAAGTGAAAACCTTGTTTCTCCTTTCAAAAGCAGTTTGAAGCCCTATTCTGCAAAGTGCTTAGTGCCTTGACAGAGATGCTTAGCGCCAGAGCAACTGCAAGAGAAAATAAGGATACTCGGCACCTCAAAGAAGGCGCTTCACACTATACAGGATTGGACACTTAATTCCTGACTAAAACAAACTCCATCAAAAGGTCATCAGTCCCGGAGACTAAAACAGTTTTGATGAAGTCCAGTCTCCCACTCTGTTGACAAGCGTCTCAATTATTTTCAACAGCTCTTGGTGTCTACATCGGAAGAATGCAGAGCAATCATCAGGCTGAGGTAACCACAGGTCCCTCGGTGAGAATCTGCAGAACATGCACATTGAGCAGCACTTTAAGACAGCTATTTTTTTTCCACCTGAGGTAGGAATAACTAATGATGTAACCAAGTTATCAGCTACACGTTTTGACATACCAGCAGTGCATGAACTAATGCCTTGTAACTGCAATGCAAGAAGAAATAGTCCCTCAGGATAAATTCTTTGGAAGTCTATGCGAGCAAAGCGATGAAATGTCTGGATGGAAAAATCTAGAACTTTTAAATAGGACTGGATGGGACTTAACCCTGATGGATTTTCCTGTGTGTTATACAACTTGAACGAGGTAAAGCTCGTCTGCACTGATTGGTTCTATCAGTCTTTGCTGATTTGTCCTAACATGTAGGTTAATTTAAGATGCAAACTATAGAGAAGAAAATACCATACTCCTCTTCTTTGCACTCCCTTGCTCTTGACAACCAATAGCACATAACTCTGTGCACAATATATGCATACCTAGGTCATCTCAGACTTCAACCTCCTCATCTTTGGACCAGGTGATTTTTCAATAGCTGCTTTCCTCCACAGCTCCCTTGCGCAAAGCTGTGCCTCTCTCTCTTCAGAAAGCTGCCAGATAGAGGCTCAGCAGTAAATAGGCCTCTCAGAAATCCAGCTGGCATACTTTCCTACCTTACTCTGCAAATGCCTCCCAATACTTCTCTCCAACTGCCACCAACTGCACAGATTTTGGGATAACTTCTACCCAAAATTCCCTTTTTTCCTCAGTACTCCTGCATTCACTGGAATGCCCCTGAATGCCTGGACTATTGCTGACAAGGGATTCCAAATGCCATACGTTACTTTTGCATTTACAGCTTAGCTCATGTTGCTGTGATGGGAGGCAGACCTTCTCTTGGTTTCTTGAAAGCAATGTACTAACATTAAAGAGAGGCAGTGCACCTTCCTGAAGAATCTGCTGAGCTCTTCTAAGCCTGCAGAATATGCAACAGTTAGGTGTCCTCTAAAAAGAGATATGGGGCTCCCTTTCTGAAATGAAATTAATTACTTCTAGCTCATAGTTTCAAAAAAAAACCCCACCAAACAACAACACCCACCCCCCCCACCCCCCAAAGTAAAGCATAATGAACAAGAAAATAACAAATGAAATTAAGACACAAAAAAAGGTATTGTAATTCACAGAATCATGGAATGGTTGAGGTTGGAAGGGACATGTGGAGGTCACCTGGTCCAACCGCCCTGCTCAAGCAGGGCCATCTAAAGCTGGTTGCCCAGAACCATGTCCGGATGACTTTTGAATATCTCCAAGGATGGAGACTCCACAACCTCCCTGGGCAACCTGTGCCAGTGCTCAGTCACCCTCACAAAGTGTTTCCTGATGTTAAGATAGCACCTCCTGTGTTTCAGTTTGTGCCCTTTGCCTCTTGTCCTGTCACTGGGCACCACCGAGAAAAGCCTGGCTCTCCTTTTTGCACCCTCCCTTCAGGTATTCATATACTTTGATGAGATCCCCTTTTCTTCTTTTCTTCTCCAGGCTAAAAAGTCCCAGCTCTCTCAGCCTTTCCTTGTATTTAAGGTGCTCCGGTACCTTAATCATCTTTGTGGCCTTTCATTGGACTCTCTCCAGTATGTCCTGGAAACACAGCTCAAAATGTATTCCAGCAAACATAGCTCAGAATGTGTTAGGTACTGTGGTATTTTCACCATCTCTCATGCTTTCAAAAGAGAGGATGGGCCCTTGCAATGTTGTCTCCAACGTGGTGTCTAAAGAAAGGTGTGGAAAGTTCAGTAAAGGGTCTCTATTGACGAGACTGAATATTCCACACCAGCAAAAAAATATTTGTAGCATTGCTTTTCACAGATTTTTCTAGTACTTGCGGTTGGGTAGGTGTAAAATTATTTCCAAGTTTTTTGCACAGCTATACCATTAATGTTAACTTTTCACAGCTGGGCAATTTCTGTGCATTTGTCTTTGCTAGCATTCATTTTAAGCTCAGAAGACTCATTGGACACCACAAAAGAGGACATGAATGAAGGACATAAAGACAGACTCAGAAAAAATGAGATGACCGTATTAGCTGCTCGATAATTTATTTCTACTATTTTCAGTGCTATGTCCACTGCTTATGGTCTGTGCTGGGGAGATGACAGAGGATTGTGATGGATAGCAGCATCCATGAGAGCTCCCAGAAACTTAACCTAGAAAGACTATTTCCCCTCTAGACCATGGCAAAAGACACTATTACTCTGATTGCAGGAAAATTAAATGAAGTCTCAAAGCTAACTCTCGGGACAAGCTTCTAGCTGCGGAAGGTTGCCTGCAATCTATTTACACTTACTTGAGGCCAGGTTTAGTGCTTTTTGAAAGCACAGGAATGAATCCTATACCTGTGGTCATAATATTTACATAAGAAGCATACTCTTCCCAGCTATATAGCAGCTTTGTAGACCTTTCAACTTTTCAAGGCCCCAGTGCATGTGACCCTACATGTCAGGTCATCGCAGAACAAGAAAAAGGGGAAGAGTTGTGTGGGAGGCACATATCCTCTCACATAATGGCAGAGAGTCCATGTTTCAGATATGTCTCTGTCAGGGCCCTTTTGATTGCTGGATTTACACTTCTAAAGAGCAGCCCAGTGCAGCAGTTTCTCTCCCACTCCATGATTTCCCATGGCCCAGAATATAGCTGACTGACAGATTACAGATCGAGCTGCTTAGGTCTGTCTGGCACAAGGGATCATGAAGCAGAACAGAAATTGTGGGGCCCAAAAGTAAAGCTGCAAGTGCATGACTTGTTTTCTGAAAATACATGGGACAGTGTGAGAGAAGTCAGACAAATGTCTCTTTCTCAGTGTTTAAGACTTGGCAGGTCTGCTAGCTGTGGAGCTCAGCAGCCTATATAGCAACTTCTCTATGCCGTCCAAGTTCGGTTGATTATTCACTGCAAGGCAGCCAAAAAAAAGAATGGCGATAGAGGGCTATGAAGTCATACTGCTCCCCCTCCAACAGACTTCGACTTGCTCTCCCACATCCATATTTGGATTTTAATGGGACTCTCTACAGGTGCTGTGCATTCTGATATACAACTGCAGCCAGGCTTTTCTACCTTTAAATTTGTCGTGTAAAAAACAAAGGCAACAAAAAGAGCTATTTTCATTTATTGAAATGTAAATAGACAAATATAATGACAACTATGGAAATGGTAAAAATTATAACATACATTTACTTTAGTATTTTATTTGTTCATGGTATTTACTTTTCTATATAGGTACAATTTACTATCTTCAGCTTTCCCATCTATTTCCAAACCGAGGCCTTGCAGGGGAGTTTGGAAGTTCGGGACTTTGTGTTCTATATTAATATTAAGGCCCTTTTTGAGTTAATGGAATTGTTTAAATTATTTTTGCCCATTGCTATCACAGTCTGTTGCTATCATTACTATCACATTGCTATCACATTGCTATCACATTAGCTGCTATACAGCTAATAATACTTCCAGTTTATTTCGGAATTTCTGGCTTCCACAACAATAGTAAGTTTGTTCTGCATAGATTTTGCCCCACCTAACAGGTCAGAGCATGACCTAATCTGGTATTTCTGATAGGACTGGAGGCAGGAGGACAAAGGAATTCACATGGACTGCCCACAGTATTTTTCAGTTTCTGTTCAGGGTATTTCTTTCTTGGCAGTGCAGCACACCTGTTTTGATGATCTACCCTTGGAAGTTAATGGAGCCTGTGAACTTCCAGATGGCTGTGGAAAAGAAGGCTGTGTAGTCAGCAGACCTCTATACTGACAGCCTGATGAGACTTTCTATTGATCTCTTATCCTGAGACATCAATTCACAATTCCTACATGATCTCTTAACATGTGATTTGTTTCCATCAGTCACTTGGTTCACAAAACACCATTGGTGAATAATACCCCAAATCATATTTCACTTACATTTGTTTATATTAAAAAAAAAAAAACCCACAACCCTATGCTGCTAGAACTCTCATCAACTGCATAAAAGGAGGAGGAGGGAATTTACTCATTCTGAAATTACTGGTTCTTTTGAGAAGCAAATCTTTTTGAAGGTAGAAACAACATTTTGATGGATGGAGGTGCAAGGGAAAAATTAATTTGCCGCAGGAGAATCTGCAGAAATGCTGGTGGGGAAAAAAGTTCCGGCTGAGCCTCTAACAGCTGCTGGACAGATACTTCTGGGACCCACAAAACAAACTGAAGAGAGAGAAATTAAGAAAAACTGTTCATTTTGGGGGAAGAAGGACAATGTAGAAAGGGAAGAGCAACTGTAGTCTATTGCCCAGTTTCCTCAATTCATGACATGTCAGTCCAGAAAAAATGTTATTAATATTCTTTTCTTTTTTAATGTGGTGGTGGAAAGTCAGCATGACATTTCCTCTCAATAGTGCCTAAAATCAGGCACCTGAATCCATCTTTGATCATTCACTGTTCTTAACCATTTTAATTCAAGGACCCCAACCAAAACTCATCATTACACTCAGTGCTGCACAAATCTGTGTGAAGACAAAGACTTAACAACAACATGTGATCTGATTTTCTTAGTTACTAGGCACTCCCATACCTTATGGATTTAGGGAGAGACACAGGGATTGAGCCTTAAGGAAAACAGGTGGGGGATCTTGCAGCATTTTTTCTTCAAACAAAATTTAAAAAATATTTTTCCCACTTTAGCTGACCAAGCAGGTGTTAAGGGGCAACTTTCTATTATGATTACTATCATTCACTTTGTAAAGTCTGCAAAACACTTAGAAAATTATAAAGTACGAATGTTAACCATAGTGTCCTCACCAAGTTCTCATTGCCTATCTAAATTTCCTCCTGCAACTTCAGCGGGGTCTCATCATATTTACCCTTACTTTCTGTGCTACGTCATTTTGTATTTTTTGTGCTTTGTTAAGAGAGTGAGAGGTATCATCACAGAAATATCTGCATTTGAGTGGTGAGTGAAATGATTCCTGCACTATTGTAAGAGGACATGTTGATGGTTCCTGCAGTTAGGTAAGCTAACAAGATTTAAAATGTCATTGCTTTCTTTTTTAATATGTTGTTTGTGGTAGGCCTAAAAACCAGCAGCAAGCACATCATTGGACTAGGAAAATGCCTTTTCTTTGCCTCAGGAAAATACCCATTGTATACACATATCATGATGCAGTCTTTAATTGTATGAATGCATACAATTTTCTCTCTCCAGTGAAAGGATACAGGCTTCATTCACCACAAAGGCGATACATAGAGAGAGAACTGAGAATGAAGAAAATATCTGGCATTCTCTAACTTCAAAGTCCTTCACTTAGCAACCTATGAAGAGTCCTTTGAGCCTAGCTATTGTTTGTATATGAGGTCATAACACTACATCAGGCAAATCTGAAGTTGTATTTAGTTTTTGAATATGCAAAAGTAATATAGCTGGTTTATGCTGTTGTCTCTCAGTGGTCTGAGAGAACTCCACTTGGATTATTTCTGTCACAAAAGGTTGTATTTTAAACTTTATACTGCTGTCATAGCCCAAACTCCCTAAATGTTCAGTCTCAGTAGATCCCTAATTTTGGCCACTGCCTTCAGGGATCCAGTGTCTGAAATACCTGCTGGTCTAACAAAAACTTAAAAATGAAAGGCTGAGCTATCTTCCCACTGCATGTGGTATGCAACTAAAGTATAAATATTTCACTTGATATTTGTTATCTTATTTGATGACTCAGAAACTTCAAGACAACTTATCTAAATACTTCCATGACATTCCAGGTTACATTCCTATCTCAAGCTTTATGTCTCTAATACCTATCACATTGAACACCCTACAGCTTTCCATCCCTCCCTTCATCCAGAGGAACATTTATCTTTACTTCTCACAAAAAAAATTCTCCCCTCAAAATAGCAATATGTCTGTTAAACATATATAATAAAAATAGCCTTTGTAGAAATCTAACATACTACATGTTGATATAGTGCTGATCCAGACATCCATTAAAGAGTTTCCCCATTCACTTCCCATGTAAATATTTGAAAATGGGGCCATCTTATAAATTTGTCAGAAGACTTCTAATGCCATGCTGCACCATATGTCCACATGTCTTTATTTTCTTGTATTTCTGCTCTGACACTGACTTGAATTTGAATCAAATCAGTGAACCTATCACTCAGTGGCTGCACTGAGTGACCTATGTGAAAATAGTTTCAAATCTGCTCCCAAGGCCAGGTTTAAAACCAACTGCATTGTCAAGGGATGACTTTTTAACAGTGCTCACCATGTTCACTGAGCTCTTCTAAAAACCTGGGCCCTGTGCACAAATGTTCGCCTCACATACCCTACCCACACTCCTGCTGACACATTTGCTGTCTGTCTCAGCCGAAAGCACTAAAGAGCATTTTAGCTGAGCAACTTGCAAGACAGGTTTGATGCTACACCCTGTGGAAAGGCTTGGATCCCTCTTTCCTTTGAACGACTCTGTTGGTGTTTAAGTAGAGAGATGTCAGTCTTTAGGCATCTCTGACAATCTTCAAGGGCAATTTAATTAAAATATTTGTCTGTTAAACCAAAAAAACCCTGCCAAAATCCAAGCCTACTCTCTCCGTACTGAAAGCTTGTGACTATCTTTGTTGGCTCCAGCTCCCAAAGACGACTCTCCATTAGCTTCTTTGGGACTTGGATCAAGTCCTAAGTGTATAAATCATGTCAAAAGACCGCACAACATATTTTATTTGTATGAGATATGCATGAGGGGTCACATCAGTAAACTCCCCATTACCGTTAATGAATCACACATGTGTGACTATAAATATATGTCAGGTCAAGCTTAGCCTGTGAACCAATGGACACACCAATTCTGAAATCCCTGCCAACTGCACACATAGTTGCCATAGGTCTGACTTTGTTCCCTCCCATTAGGAAGTGAGTAGAAACTCCTGAAGTGCTAAACAACTTTTAAACTTCTCTGAGGAATGTAAACCAAAGCAATTCTGGTGAAAGCAAAAGATCTGACAACACCGAATTCAATGTAAGTGCTGCCCTGTTGTTTTGGGTTTTTTTCCCTGTAGCTCATACACCAACCTTAGTCCTTTTCATTTACACTTTTGTAGTACCTGCACAGATACTCAGGTTTGTTGTCTTCTAACATAGGCTAAAAAAAGAAAGGTAATGTTTCAGTATAGGAAAAAGCCCTCAATCAATGATGCATGTAAAGTGCTGTTATGCTGATTGAGCAGCTGGTTTTTTTGTATGTATCCCAGATGTTTCATCAGTATGGCAACACCTTACATTATACTGTCTCTGAAGATCTTGGACCAGTCCCACCTGGTCATATCCTTAGCCTGGAGACCTCAGCCTTAAAGTACCTCTCATTACACAACGAACCTTAATGATTTTATGACCTAACATTTTTTCCTTCGTATAATCTAAGCAAGGTGCATAGGCAAACTGCTAACATCTGTTATCAATACACTCTATTTAGGGACTTGGATTTTATCAGATATATAGCTTCTCTAACAGTACACATGGAGGTATTTCTAATAGCTTACAGTTAACGGCAGTCATTTAGGCTACATTCATAGAGAAATATTCACATCTAACTATCTTTTGTAAAGCTGTGAATTAGTTTCAGAATAGTCCATAGAAAGAACACTAAAAAGGAACAGTCTCCTCAACATAAACAAAAAATATCCTATTTCTTTAATTATTTTATTGTCAATTTTATTTCCATCCACCTGGAAATGACGTTTTGCACAAGTTGGGTAAACAAAGGGGACGCTTCTCAATTCTAAACCTTTACAGAGCAAATTAATCTGAATTCATATCCCAAACTGGTCAAGCACAAGGATGTAGGACAGTGGCTCCCAACCAAAGGGTCATGACCCCAATTCAGGTCATGGCATGTATGAGGTGGGGTGACGAACCTAGTGGAAATTCAATTGCAGAAATGAGGTTTGCAACCGGAAATAAGGTCATGAGCCTAGAAGACTAACTGAAAGGATACTGATGTCATCTATAACAGTGAAGTCGTATTATTGCTGGACCTCCTCTTTCTGATATTCATTCAACAGTTAAAAATCTAGCTGGTTTACAATCAGTAAACAGGAAAGAAAGGGATTTTCAAATACAGGAATGATCACTGGCCTCAGCACATTAATATTGAACCTTGTTTTTAGAAACACAACCAAAAGCAGAAAAAAAATTAATAATCATCTTTAAACCTTTTTGTGTAGTATTCCTTTCCATCAGAAAGTTTATTCACATATCTACTTATTTCTATAATAAGCCACAGAAACAATTTTCTGGTAATATTTTAAGTGCTTCGGAAAGTTGAGTGGGATCTTTAGATAAAGACTTTCACTCATGTTAACACACTGTCAAACGTAATTTTAAATATTTCTTGAAGTTTTTAACTGTTAAAAGATAAAGTTTGCCATTTGCTGGAAAATTATAAAACTATTTTAGTTTATTTAGTACAGGCATTACAGATACTGATTAAAAAAAAAAAAAACCCTGATGGTTCGGGTAATTTACATGAAAAAACTTATAACTGCAAAATAACATGATAAGAATTAACATCTGGAAAGGTATTATGTTCTTTCTTTTTAGACGACGTGGATTTTTTTTTAAAGCTCGATTTCTGGATGTTGGCCATAAGCCAAAAAACAAGCCCTGAATTGTTCTGCATGGTTGGTTTCTGGAGATGTCACCTAAGCATCAATCAATGTCAGAGGAAATCAAAGGATTTCCATTTCAGAAAAACTGGTTCCAAAAATTGTTCTCAAGGCATGAGCATGATGAAGATGAGGTGACTGCAAGCTACTTTTGTCATTCCCTGGTTCTAGGAACTGTCAGAGGCTAAACAGCCTCAATCTAAACAGAATAAACTGGAGGACTCTCAGAGCTGCTGTAAATCTACTGGCAGATAACAGACACTTAAGAAGTTCAGCTAGAAATCAATGGAGCACATATGTACTCTGGATATAGCCTGATGCATGTATGCCCAATTTAGGGGTCTTTACAAACCTTAGTGTTAATTGTTCACCATACAGTGACCATTGGAGTGTGTGAACATAGGGCCCACTTTCTTTTGAGATTGAGTTTGAAACAGATTCTAAAAGTGCATCAAAAAATTTTGTAGGGGCATCTGTGAATGTATACATAGCCACTAAGGAAAACAGTATTGCCATCTAACCACTGCAGGCACTGATTCCTTCAGAGTTAAATTCAGTAAAGATGAAAATCAACACTTCAAAGGTACCTTTCATGGCATTCAGAAAATGCAGATCATGAATTTCTGTACTGTGCAGAAGTAGGGCCTAGTCCTAACATGCCAGCATAAAAAGTCAGTGCTCTTAAGTCTACACGTTAGATATGCCATAAATACTTGGTAAGCCCATACTGGCAAAAGCTGGATTTCAATGGAGTTATGTCATTTGTGCCAAGTGAAGACCTTCGCCTCGAATCTTCCTGCGGCCAGTGCACAGGGGCAGAGGACACGGATGCTTTGCTGGACTGGGAGGCGGCACTGGAAGAAGCTGCTCAATAGCAGAACTGACGTTTGCAGGGAGAGGAAATCTGGCTAATGCGACACGAGGTGGTGGCAGCGCAGGGGAGGTGAAAGAAACCCCATTCCCCTGGGACAAAAGGAGGGTCAGTCATGCTTCCTTCTGGGAATGCTTCCGGACTGCACAACAGGATACTTCCACATTAATAAACACAACATGTGCTTATCAGGTATGGCAAAACATATCACAACTTAATTTTTAATCTTTCCTAGATGTCTGTCCCTATATCTACAGCACCAAGAGTCATAAATGATAAAGACAGAAAAGATCTCATTCGTCTGAATGTATTTATTAACACTAGGATTTTACCTTAGGCTATTGGCTGAAAACCTGTTTGGTAATTTTTATTCAAGACAGATTCATATGACCGCTACAGTGTGTTCTGCTCATTGATGTAGTCTTGGGGCATCTACACAATTAACTCTCCCTCATTGCACATCGGTGGCATGTTAAGTTTTTCCTAACAACCTACGTGGATGCATATAATTTCACCACAATATATGAAGCATGTCCAATAAAAGGAACATTGATGGGTACTTTAGTTCTACACTGCGTCAAGATCTCATACAGGCTGGACCAAAGAGAAATAGAATTTGGTCATTAAAGCAACTATATCTCCCAAGCCTTTCCGAACAGACTATATCCATAGTTAAAACAGAGAAATCAAAATAAATTAAATCTGAAAGCTGATGCACAGGACAGGGAGTGAAAGAAAACAAGATGTTTGCCTTATTAAGTATTTACATATGCTCACTGTATCGGCTGCATCACAGTGCAGCTGTTTATAGGGCTGAAAGCAAGGATGCCCAACTTTTCCAAAGATTTTGATAGAAACTTACAGAGATCACCACATCGCCCTGAGACTGCATCGTCTATGTAGTCTAGATTTCTCAGTTTGAGGTGACATTGATACATGCTTCACAAATGTAACTGTTCCGTAGTTACATGAAATCTAGTAAATAGATCTCAAACTGAAATGCCATTTTCTTTTCATTGTTCTCCCTTCCCTCAGGGCCAGGAGCATTGACCACTGCTGAAAACAGCCCCGGGACCCAGTATCTTGCAATTCCACTATCTTGCAATTCCTAAAACCCACCAGTTCCAAAGGTTAGTCTTTTAGGTTTAAAATGAGGTAGATGTGGATGAGGCAGCTCCAGTGTCCCGATTCCATGCATGCCAACGTGCTATTTTCTAAAACCAGCCAAAAGCAAGCTTACTTTACTCTCCTGCACTTTAAAAGAAGCACAAAAAGATTTGGCACTTTGACAAATGACAAATCCTGTTGCAGCAGTTCTTAAAAGCCAGGTCAACAAAATTTGACATCTTAACTTAAACTGCTGATGAAGGTGAGTGAGCTCAAAGTGAGAAATTAGGTGGGTAAAGGCTTTGGAACTCCTTTCTGAAAACTCTTTTGTGGGAACATAATTTAAAACATTTCAACAATTCACTTTTCTGTAAAAGACCACAATAAACACATGGAAATTTAAAGACAGCACATGGAAGCCAGAAATATCCATAGAAAGACACTCCTAGAGGCCAAGTTCTGCATATTAAAATGTCCTGGTTCAATAAAGCACAAAAGAGTACAATATAGCAAACAGGTTTTCATTCTCACATCTCTCCATCATTGATCATTACATTACTTTCTACATTCTTTGAAAAATTAATATAATATTAAAGAATTTCCCAACTTTTAAATGTAACATAACATCTTTCAGGCATTTAATAGAATAAAAAAAAATGAATAGGTAGAAATCGGAAGGGTTATTTGCTATGTAATATTGCAAACATTTATCTTGGTACACACTTCAGTGATTCATGAACTCCATAATGCATAATAGAATAAACCTAAAACAGTCCATTCACACAAGTCTGTTGTCATCACATATGACCTTCGCTCCACTTTCATTTACAGACTATCACAGAAAACTGTTAGTCCATGTTATAATCTCCCTTTCACCAACTTTGCATTTAATCCGATTTTACAGTGGTGTAAATTACATCCATATCAGACTCAGTGTACAATTTTTATTTACTAGCCATAAAAAGTTTTTTCTAGTAATATGCACTACTACCTACAAATGGTACCTGAATTATACCCATAAGATCCTCAGTGTCCTCACTGAACATAGAGTAGCCAGTACAGATAAAAAAATGCTGTGACTAGGCTTTGTTTTAAGTTGATATGACATTTACCTAAATGAGTCAAATTCTTTATCATCAGCCTCTATCAGAGGACATTGTTTTGTGGAGGACATCATAGATGCACAGAGTCACTTGCACAGGCAGTGCAATGACATATGCAAATGACATTTTCCTCTGTGATTTGGTACATGCAATATGAATCTCTTTCATATGCAAGTGACGTTGTGCAAAAAATGAGCTTGTGCATTCACATACAGAACACTTGTGCCAGCCTCTGTTCTACTGCTGCTCTTCCTCACCATTCAAATGGCCTAACGGGACCAGAAAGCAGACGGACTTACTCAACTGGAGGAGAGCCAGCAATGCTAGATCTACACCACAGTCCCCAGTGCAGTGGCGTGTCAAAGAAAAAAGAAGAGCTGATCAGACCGCTCTTGCTTGCTGACACCTCCAGCTACCTCTCATCTACACCAGAGCTGGTGTAGAAACAGCATCTGTGTCAAGGTGCCATACCCAGATGTTTTGTGGTCAATCATCTGCTATGTCTTAGTGACAGCTGAGAATCAAAGTCCTTTAGGTAAAGTGCCTTTATATGTTAATGAGACCTCTCACAATTTGTAGCTGGTGCATCCCTAAATAAACTTCGGTGAGTAACCTCGAAGGGAGGAAAGTTAGGTGCCATTTCAAACTACTGTATGTACTGTTCATACCACAGACCTGTTGCGGTGAAGGAGAGTTGCAGCTGACATAGCTAAAGCGAAGTAATGATTACACAAAAGCTACTTTTCCAGTTTCATTGTTGTATAAGAGCATAGCTACTCCCTGCATGGATTCATTTGCTACCTGAAGGGTCAAGACCTGTTCATCTTGCCTATGTGAGTAACCACAGTAACTTCAGTGGGTGTAGGTAAGTGAACTGAGTAGAACTTGATCTTAAAGCAGAATATAAAAGCATCTTGAAACAGTCCAGTATCAAAGAGGCAGAGTAGCATGATAAAGGTAAGGGAACCCTTTCTAACAAACAGAAAATGTTCTGCTGTCAGAAGTATAGATGGGCTTGAGGGACACAGCTCTTCCAGAGCCTATAGCATGTCTCTGTCAGGAGGAACCACAATGACTTAAAATGTCTTGGGATAGTCAGCAAACTATGGATAAAGTAAAACATCCAGTCTCAGCCTCTGATAGTGTACATGTACAAGTATTTACAATGTCTCAAAAAAAAATTATGTTGACTCAATGGGGGGGGGGGACCCAATCAAAGTAATCTTTTTCAAGAATGAGTGTTCAACCTGCAAATTGGTTATGGCAAAAAAAAAAGGAATTCAAGAGGTTCAGAAGCATCATAACAGATTAGAAAAGGGGATTCTGGCCAAAACTTTGCTTTTAAAAACTCAAGTGCCTTGAAGTTTGGATTATTGTTAGTTAAATACACATATACATGAATTAGCGGCAGTAGTAGTGATGCTAGCGAGAATAAAATATCATGTATTAGACAGCATCAGTCTCTGAACCTCCCTAACACCAAAAGAAAATGCATATATCACAGGGCCACTGAGATAAAGTAACGCTCAGCCCTAGAGGGCACAGATTTCGTCTTTATGTAAATCAGTGCCTGTCACTGCATGCATGATTCACTGCTCAGAGTGTACTCTTCTGTGACGAATGAGTCCCGCTTAATTTGGCAGTGATTATGCGGGTTGCTGGCCCTCTAAACCCCTTTGAACTTGTAATTGCTGCTGGTTTAAATAATGAACATTAAGGGGAGGTGGATTCATAAAACTGTGGATAATTACAATTTTTTTCTTTTTTCCTTTGTTTTTTTTTAAATGGAAATAAAAGGCTTCTGAGGCCGCTGATAACTGTATCGTACTAGGCTGTTACCGAAATAAAACTGCAGTCTCGTTCAGTCTCGAGGAAGGAAAGGGAATGGAAAGGAGAAGAGGAAAAAAGAGAGGGAGAGGGAGATCAGAATGGCTTGGATGCCAGTAGAAAAGGAGGAGCAATGGCATTCATGAATATTCATAGCTAGTCACATCTGTAGCAGGCTTGCTTTCCACCTTTTTTTCTTTGCAGTTCAACATGGACAAGAGGTGCTAACAAAAGAAGGTGATTGTGCAGTTCTATCAGGCTCCAGGTTTAATCTTTACACAGCATATGCGTGAACTTTTTTTTTTTTTAATTTTCAGAGACTCCTATTTTTTCAAAATTGCAAACGCCTTTAACCAAAGGAAGTGTTCCCTCTCCCTCCCCCCACCCGTGCTGCTTTTTAAAAATTATGTTCCTGTAATTATGAATGTGAGGGAATCAGTTGCCAAGGAATCATGATGTGTAACATGCAGCAAATTTGTTCCTCCTCCCCTTTATGAGCACTTTACTAAATCCTCCAATATTCTTTGATCCAGTAAAATTTTGATTTGCGTGTGTAATGTATTGAAACAACGAAGACAACAAAAATTGTTATTGAGGAGGGGACAGAAACCAAAGTCAGCCAACTCAGGCAGCTACTACCCAGAAACAACAAAGAATGAATGATAAATTTAGCAGCCTCATGTTCAATTTTCAAACAACACAGCAGAGATTTATAGCTTTGCTGCTCCCATGGTAAACGAAGCAGCACACAGAAAGCGTGTCTGGTTTTGATTTTGCTATGTTTTCCCCTTTTTTTTGTTCTTTGCTTATTTGCAGTTTTTTTTTTAAATTCTACATTTTCTTTATCCTGGTGTGAGATGAATATCAAAGGCCTAGTGCTGTTGGTAAGCCTCCAGCATACAACGGCAGCTCAATGGGATGTTATTAGAACCTGCGTCACAACATGGCAGACTGTGATTAATAGCAACTGTATCAACGGTAGCAACTTCTCAACAACGCCCTCCAGCAGATCTAAAGGGGCCATGTGAAGAAGAAGGCAGAAAAAAAAGGAAAAAAAAATGTCTGCAAGAACTAGCTACTAAAGGTTCAGCTTTGCACATGATTAGGTTATGTCAAAACTGTATGACTGCTTTCAACTAGAACACAGTGGGGATATTTATTTAAAAGCATGCTACCAAATGCATGGGCTGAGCAGTGTTTTATTTTGGCAGAGCCAATCATGAATCTTTGAGAAAGAAATAAAAAGTTGCTTGTATTTTTTAATGTAGTTAAGATTTATTATTTAAATAAATAATAAATCCCGTCCGTGAAGAACGGGATCAGAGTGATGGAGAACGGGACACTGAAAAGACCTGCACTGGTGTTAGAGGTATAATCAGGATTCCCCCCAAATGAAGAAGAGAAGATTTTCCCAACACTTCATGAAAATTTCTAAGAAAACTGCAGGGCTGCTAAGTTTTTCCTGTTGCTACATGAAAGAAGGCAGGTTTAATTTTAAACCAAGTGTAAACTGATATCCTTGCTCTCTCTTCTTTTTTTTTTTAATTACAGTTTAGAAACTTAGGTCCACACATTAAGAAATGTGAAGCTTATTCAAATGTCCCATTCCATATCAGAAAATACTCTAACAAATGTCCCCAAAGATTCAAATAATCCAAAATTAAGCTGTTCCAACCGTAGCTCATGAATGTATGACTTGGTCCATAGCAGGCCCAAAAAAGAAAATGTAGATGCGTCCATGTCTCTTAAACATTACGGTCTGGATATAAACTTCCAACTCAGAATGTCTTTAAACTTCTGCCCACCAGAAGCTTAGAGGACATACTGGGCCTTCTGGGATCGTCCCATACTTGCATCATTTCTTGGCCCCATCACCACTCACTGCTGACCCTTATCTGGCTCAGTGGACCATTGGTCTGGCCAATAGAGGAGATTTTATTCAGTCAAAACCAAGACAAAAGCATTTGTTGAAATGCTTTTAAAATATTTAATATTACCTGCTCCTTCTCACAAACCTTTTCTGCTGTTAAGTGGTTTTCTTTTCTGTTAACAGCATTTAAAAAATGCTAATCATTCTGCCATCTTCTGTCTCGGACAGAAGAGGGGGAACGTTCACCTACAGATGTAAATGATGTTAGTAATCTCAGTCACAAATTAGGGTGTTGGCATAGTATTTACACAGAAAAAAGTATGCAAAACTATTTTAAATGTATATATTAGCATTGCAGCAGATTTAATCCATATGTCAGTGTGAGAAGCAGCGGAAGAGTAAGACCTGGAAGACTTGTGGTAAGGTTGATTAGGAGAAAAATAATCAGCAGGTGAAAAGACAAAAAGAAAACCCCAAAAATGGAATAGCTCTGCAAATTAGATGAAAAGGTTGGGAGTGAATAGGAAGGTTGGGGAACACTGGTATATTGTACTATCCTCCCTCAGGAGTTAGAATGACATAGTCCAAGTGCTCTGCTGTTGGCCAGTTGTCTTTAATGCTTCCCTCACCCTTAATTGGCACATAGTTAGTTCTACCGAGAGAGCAGGGGTTATCCAGTGTATCGAAGTCCAGAGGCAAAGGAGTGTATACACAATGCTGAAAATCAACACCTGCTGAGCTATAAATAAAAAATAATAAATCTTAACTACATTAAAAAATACAAGCAACTTTTTATTTCTTTCTCAAAACCACACAACTTGCTCAACAAAGCACTGAAATATGCTGTATTTGTGCCAAAGACTGTAACACTCCCTTCAACCTGTTTATCTTTGAAGACCATAATTAAGGAGGACAAACTGGTTTATAGTCAACACAAGTTGGAAAAGAACTGCACTCACAATTTTTCTCAAACACTAATTTTCCTTATCTAAGAATCTTGCCTGATTAAAATCATGGTGCAATTAGCAGCTGAGTGAAGAGATTACTTTCTGTTGCAGAAAGACAGACAGCCTTTACAAGTTCTACAAATGAATAATTTGGGCTCAGTTCTCAGCTGTGTCCAAGCATGAGGAAACCAAACGCTTCTGCTTGTGGCTTTCTGATCCTGGCCAGGGACTAGTTCAGTGCCTAATACTAGCCATTTAGTGCCGGCTCCCAGGTTCGTTGGAGCACTCTTGTTAAACCTTTTCCACACAAGAATCACCCCAGCATTTTCATGACTGCCCAGCCACTCCGAAATGAGTGGCAGAAGGTGGTAAGATGACAACCCCTTTCTAACAACACCCCCCCCCCCCAATCTATCACAGTTGCCTCTGCTAAGAAATACGTGATGGTGGCCTTGCTATCCTCAGTGTTCCTTCCTAATGGAGCAATATCCACACAGAGAAAGCTTCTGACTTCTTAGCCCCTTAAGAGACAATTCCACAGACTCAGATAAGTATTTTTCTTTCTCAGCAAAAAGGACTAATTGAAGATTACCTAGGAAAAATCGGCAAAGTGGAGCAGAGCATCTATAGAATAACTACTACAAACACGCAGCACCATAGTCACTTTTTATAAAGATGGGGAGAGTGAGTGGAGGGAGAAATAACAAGTTTATTCCTAATCCTTTTACTGACATTTAGCCAAATACACCAAGATCTGTGAATAACGTCCCTGGTATAGCAAGAAGCAGAGCCATCACTGGAAGCTCATCGCTGAAGATGAAAAAACAGTGTAGGGCACACAGCCTTCTAGCAGAACTGCGACAGACCAGCAAGTGTCCTCTGAGTTCCCTGCGTAGGTAAAGGGCCACAAAGCTATGGCAATATGGCTCGGAAAGTTTGATGCCTTTGATAATGGCTTTTCCATCAATCTCTTATCAGCATTTCCAACTGCAGAAGTTTGCATGGCACTTGAGGATTCTAGGGTGGATGAATGAAGACTGATGAGAGAGGGGGAAAGGAGATGTGGAAACCCTTAATTCCCTAAATTTTCATCCCCTGCAACCTTTTGTTTTGCTGAGCAACAAATAAATAACCAGTACTAATGTTATTAAAACAATTTCGCTATCTCAGGGTCAAATTCTGATAACAAATGCATGGCCTGACTGGCCAGCAGAAAACGCATTTGAGGACAGTTTGATCCAGTCTGGAATACTGGTAATCTGTAAGTTTGATCTAAACCAAAATTATTATTTCTGCTAGGAACATGGGAAAAGCTGGCATAAAGGAAAAGCTGTGACATGAAGCATTTGTTTGGATCAAGTACAACTTACTCCTGTCTTCTGTATCCTCGAGTGTGATTTTCAGAAATAATCAAAACAAAAGTGACAAAACCCAAAAACCACAATGAGCAAACAGCAGCTTTTAAGTGCTGTGGGAACAGAGACATTTGTTTAAGTAACCACTGTTTAAAAAATGCATACATAGTAACACCAAAATAAACAGCTTGCAATGTTGTTTATTTTAAGATACACAATAGTAATGTAAAGTGCTGCATGCACTGAATTCAGGGTGTACTAACATTATTTACAGTTCTGAAGAGCAGTAGGAAAACTCAGCTCCATGCCAGAAGACTCCCTGTTCAGTGAGCAAAGGTCAGTACTCACTGCTTTTGCAGATAGGAGGATTTCAACATGCAGCCACAGAAAGCTCCTGCTCTCTTTTCTCATGCAGGTAACTTCGCAACTGTATATCAAAATCCTACAAAAGGCACTTCATGCCAACGGCATCTTTAAAATAGATACACAAGCCCATTCCTGAGAAGGATAATTAAGAGGGAGAAAAAGAGATCTTTGCCCTGTCACTTCCCTTCTTTAAAAATCCTCCTAACAGGCCTGACTTACTGGACTATGTTGAGCCAAACAGAAAAAAATCCCCAAAAAGAGAAGAATACTAACAAAACTAAGCAGCGGTGTTCTGAAAAGTGACTGACTTACTGAACAGATTTATGTCCCTGTGTGTCTGAATTGCATTTGATTCTCTGCTGACAAAAAATGCCATTGACTTCAAACCATAATAGAAGTTTGTGCTGTTTTTCTTCATAAAGCCAGCCTAGCTATAGGCAAGAAAACTGGACTTTATTCTGGCCACTCCATCGTCTATTTATTATTGTAATTGCATAGATTTACTATTGTAATTGCAACATTACTGTTATTGTATAATCCTTGTGACTGCCAATAAATTAGCCAGAAAGAATCCAACTTGCATCTCAGATCCCAGGCTAAATTTGTAATTCTGGCAATGAGAAAAAAAAAAAAAGAAAAAAGAAAGCATTTTTCTGCCGTGCAAACTGAGCTTATTTGATCTGGAAGTCATTGAGACAAACGTGGAACCCCACAGTTACATTATTATAAAGTAATGTTCAAAAGCAAAATTTCATTTTAAATTCAACATACAGTCTCTTTCTTCTTGATGCTTTTGAGGAAAGCCGTGCGTGAAATTCAGCAGTTTGAGTCAGCAGGCACTCAGTCAATATTTTCTTGGGGTCATTCTGCCTCTCTGAGAGCCCAAGTTTTGTTTTGAATCCTGGAGTCAAATTGCCATAAAAGTCTGTAAGTGAAAAACAGGTGAAAAGGCCATGTTTTTCACCTGTTTCAGCATTCAAATTTCTGTGTAAATCCATAATCAACCTCATTTTGCATTAAATTTGCATTGGATCCATGTCCTTAAAGAACAATATGGATTTTGAATGCTCAAACAACTTTTGGTGTTTTGGGTTGACTTTTCATAGAGCTAATGTTGGAGCAGATGCCAGAAATATTGAGGAACACTAAGCTGGGTAAGGATTGATTTCAGACCTATACTTCCCCCAGATATTTGTGAAACTTCACATGCTGTGAAGCATGCGTATCGTGACAGTCTCTGTCTCTGAATATCTGAAAGGGAGGTGTTTTTAACATAAGGTCCTCAATACAAACTCGCTTCCTTTGTTGGTCTGACAGAACCCAAGCCTGGCTAACCTTCAGCATCCACTCAAACTCCCAATGCCTGAAGGCGTATTTCTCTTAAGCTTAATTCTTCATTTTGGGTCTCAAGCCCATTTCTAGTTTAACTTTTTAAGTTAATTTTGCAATAATTTTTCCACTGACAGACAAATGAAATGTCATTTAAAAAGTTGAAACAAATACAACAAAAACTTAAATTTTGAATGAAGCCAAATTTGGGAAGGTTTCCTTCTGAAAACAGCTCTAATTTCAAGATATTTTTCAGTTTTTAATCATTAATACGAAAATGTGGAAATATGAGAAATGCTTCAGGCAACGCTACTTTAGTGTAACCCCAGGAATGCAAGATGTTTCTCAGCAGTATTTCTTCAAAATGTTTTTTTGGAGTCTAGTTTTAAAAGTGCTAAGCAAAGGCACTTCCACAGATTGTTCTACAGACTCAACGACTGGGGTTTTTTTTGGTTGTTGAATTCCATTATTCCTGCAAGGCGTTTTGTTCCCCCTCAGTAATTTCTCCCCTTGTCTTTGTAGCCTGTGCTTATTCACCAATTCAGTATGTGCATTCTGTGTCTGTGGCTAGATCTTATATATTTGGGATGGATGAGGAGAGCACTGGAAATAACAATACAGCTCTCATTTCTCTCATCTTCTTTCAGCCTCTGTTACACTTTTTTGGGAATAAGGGCCCTGATAGTCCAGGCTCTCCAAACATTCTTCTATAGCTTTCTTAGACTCTCACCAGACTGGCCTCAGGCTAGTTTCATAATCATCAAGAAAAAAAACAGTCCTGATGTTCAGCATGAGATCATAACACGGTGATCTCACTCTGAACATTACCTTTCACTACAGCAGCTCTATTGACTTCTTTGCTTAGAACAGTATGAATTTCCCACCAGCTCAGTTGTGTGATATTTGGCCTCTTTTAGGCGAGATACCTTTTCGCAGAGTGAGCCTACAGGGCACTGAGTAGAAAGCTCATGAGCCCCCCCAGGCCTTGTTTGAAAGAGTTTTCAGTCTCAGCAAGAAGTTTGCCGCAGTGCTTGCTCGGGAGGCAGTAGAGCATGTTACAGCATTACCAAGTTGGAGAGTGCGGTATCATATATTTTCAGCTGGGGCTTTGAGTAGGATTCAGATCCCAGGAGCTAAACTTGGGATAGTTTAACAGTTCTAGGGTTACGTTTATTCGTACCCATGCTGGCAAAACACCACAGTCTTGTTTGTTTGTAGACATTTTATTTTCCTGCTGCATATATACTTTTGCACGGGTTCATAGTGGGATTTAATCTCCTTTGCAAGCATTATTGCTCTCTAAATGGACAGCTTTTGGGGAAGAAGAGAGAGAAAGAGGCAAGAGCCTTTTTTCTCTGAAGTTTGTTTGCATCCAAGAGCATTGTGGGATATAAGTTCAGGTTTCACAGAGCCAGGACAGCTAAGATTAATTATAACAGTGAATTGTCTGCAAATGCCTAGGGTAGGTATGCACTAAGTAGCGGGATTTTTCTGGTCTGAGAAGTGTTTGCTTGGCATTATAATGGCCACCATACAACACACGCATACAAAGTAGGCCGTTTAAAATTGAGATGTAAGTAGGCATACTATGTGGAACAATGTGGGCTTCTTAGGATTGTCCTAAAACTCTGCAGCTCATCCCACCATCCACAGAGACGTTCATACCAACTCAGGAAGCACCTCTCTTTCCTAAGAGATGTTGGCTCATGCAGTAAAGTGTCCATGTGGAACTGGAAGAAACAGAATTGAAGAGACAGACCAAGTAACACAACTCTTGGAATAGTCTGCCAAAACAGTAAAGGAGGGTGGAAGGGAGAAGTAAATTATCTTCCCCGTTTTTGTTGTTCACAACAATTAACCTGTTTTCACATGTTTCCATTTAATTTCCTACTTTATATCTGAAAGAGATCATCAGAATATCCCTTTATAGTTGAAATTAAAGCACCCTTTAAACGTTTAGATTTTGAAGTGATCCCTCAAAGTAACCAACTTTCCTTGCAATTTAGGGGTGCCACCATTCCTATGCACCTAAGCATTCCTATGCACCATTCCTTTGCTGACTCCCCCCAAATACACACGTCACTTTTCTGACCACATAATTCTTGTTATTCCTGTTGTCATCACACATATCATGACCTTTCTCACTATTCACATTCTATATCCCTGAATAGTCCATTTGTGGACTATCAAAACAGCTGTCAGCTGTCTGCATGTGCTCCTCAGTAGCAGGGAGCTTCCCAACATGAATCCAGGACGTAGCGGTAGCCTTTGTGTCCCTTATTCTTCACTCTATGTCACCCTCCTGCTTCCCATTTCTTCATTCAAGCACAAGTGGGAAGCACCTGGATGAATCAACAGAGGCAGCAGAAGGATCAGGACTGGCTGGAAATCTGCCAAAGTCTTATTTCACATCAGGAAACTCCCTGGGCTGTTGAGGAGGGGAATAGCCACTAGTAACTTCTTGAAGTACAAAGATGCATTTGTTAATACTATTGCACTCCCTTTATTCTGACTCTTGCCCCTGGGCCAGCAGTTGATGCCCAAGGTTCTTTCTCTTGCTGCTTTCTGGGGAAGATATTTGATACCTTTTACATGCAATAATCACCACTTCAGGTCACCAGCAAGGAAAGGACCTGACAAAAAAAATAACCCAAGCCCGAGCCACTTGAGCTAAAGTAGCTTGCAGCAATCAATGCTGTCATCTTCAGTGTAGACCAGAAAGAACGTAACACTCTTAATTTTATATGAAATGCTCCCTCATAAAGGGAAAATCATCCTGAACTTTCAAAGTCTACAGAAGTTCAAGTATTTGTACAAGCATTGCATGACTGTCATGCTAGTTCAGCAGCAGGGTAAAACCACAACAGAAGTGCAGGCCTCTGTAATTCAGCTGATGCTAAGTATAAGACACAGGTCTCACGCAGAGTTTTTCATCTGTAAATATCAAAAGCACTCCGAAAAGCAACCACCATCATTATGCCATACTGTTTAAACAGCGAAACTGAGACACGGTGTCTTGCCACGGTCACAGCTAGAAACAGAACTGCAATGTCCCCACGCCTGCCAGAGCTCACTTGTGCTAAAGCATCCTGGGGACAGTAGTGAAGGTTCAGCCACAAGAGAATGTCGCAAATAGCTGAGCACTCAATAAGTTAGTCTTTCTATCATAAAATAGGGGATCCTTGAAAGACTGGTTAAGTATCATTTGTGGATAAAGTGGCTACAGTGTTTAACACTTATTAAGACGCAAAATTATGTCTGTTTGTCTGTCTGCCGGTATGATTTCACTGCTTCATCTTGTCCAGCTTTGTCAAAGGGATCAGAGTTCCACTGGAATTAATGGAAGCAGGACTGAGAGGTACACACTGTTAGGCACTAATCTGTGAATTATCTGCAAATATTTGAACA
This sequence comes from Fulmarus glacialis, assembly GCF_000690835.1. Taxonomy (NCBI): domain Eukaryota; kingdom Metazoa; phylum Chordata; class Aves; order Procellariiformes; family Procellariidae; genus Fulmarus; species Fulmarus glacialis. The sequence goes on along the minus strand of NW_009194800.1, from coordinate 56,479 downwards.
CAGAGAAATTAAACCCATTTTTTACCTTACCTGGGAGGAAAGAGAACTGCTTTTATAAAGATCCATGTACGTTCACAGAATATCAACTAACAATGCAGCTTACATCGTCTTTGGGTTTTTTTTAATTGGCATAACAAGCTTCAAAGTAGTCTACACTAGGCCATGATCTTACAAAAACCTACTCCTTTTATGTACTTAGTATACATTAAGAAGTGAACAGGAGCTTTCCCATTGCTATTCAGTTTAGTCAGATAGTATTCCCACAGTATATCCACTTTAGAATATCAAGCTGCCACTTTGAAACGTACCTCAAACCAAATAAAAGCTTGATCCAAATGAGAGCCAAATTTCTACAGCATTAAACAAATTAATATATGCAGATTTTTTTTAAACACTAAACTAAAATAATTGCTGCTGTTTACTTGGCTACTCTGATTCGTTGTGCTGAGATTGTAAGAATATGTCATGAGATGTTAAACATTTTATGGACATAAGTAGTCAACTGCTACAAATAAAATACATGTTTTGAACTGCCATCATAAAAAGGTAAAACCAAGATTTAAAAAAATCTTTACGGCATTATACAGTGAGTTGACAACCTATCATCCAGTATCAGACAAAACAACTGAAATTAGTTCTGGCAGATTTGGGGCTAGCAGTTAAAAATAAAAATAGCAAATGTAAAAGCATGAAAACTGTATTGCCATTATGCTTAAAGACAATAATAAATCTTTAAAGATGCCAATGATTGCTTTGGATACTACAAATGACTGCTGCCAATCAACTCTAAAATATGTAATGCACGGTATTCTAAGTATCCTAACTCGAGGCAAACTCCACAACACCACAAGTAATATTGTCTGCCATAAATGACTCTCTTCATTAGGCAACAATAAGAATTGACATCTCCGTTTCTTAGCAGTTGTGGAACTGTTGGCAGAAACACTCTTTTTTTTTTTTACAGTATAACTCCAATTTTACAGAAAACTTCTTTGAAACCAATTACTCTGCTCATGGATCTTGAAAGGAAGGTCTTAAATAAACATGTCCTGAGGCAAAACTGAGAGGCAGTATCACCGCACAAACAACAGCAATTGCTTTTTCCCTAAAAATATATTTTATATATACACATGCTCATGTGCACACACTATAGAGAAAGGGAGGAACTATGAGTTTTCCGATGACAACTGGTTTAGGTAGTGGAACTTGAATATACTCAAATTCTCACCTCTAGTTGACTGTGATCTTGATTTTCAAAGGCTGCAGTGCACAACATTTATTAGTGCAATGTTCCTGGAGTGTTTAAACACTATTTATATTTGCATATGCTTTGGTTAAATCCCCTGTTACCTTGCGAGCCTCGAAGCCACAACTTTATATAAATGAATTCTTGTCACTACTACTTCCTTGTTTCAATTACTTTAAGGAATTCATTACTTGGACTTTGGTATTCTTCCTTCTTTTCTTTTCACTTAATTCCTATACTGACTCTGCAAAGCTTTGTAATCTGACAATAACAACCAGAAAACACTGGTGGCTGATCCTATCTTTTGCTAGACCACGTTCAGCTTGCTCAGTTGCGGCTTTTTAATCAAGCCTCAAATAAAATCATGCACATGTTTTTCGTTACACTCTGTTCTCAGTAACTCCCTGTTTGAAAATGGCAGGTAAAATATTAAATTGGGAAGTAACGTCTAGCCACGTTATCTGATGGTTTGGCAGCAGCTGACCTCATATGCCACATGAATGAAATTCACCTCGCTCCAGTCCTGACACATTGTGTTGCCTGTTGATGGAGGAGGAGGTGGCAAAAACAGGCAGGGCGGTGAAAAAAAAAGAGGAGAGGTGAAGGTAAAGCAGAACTAGCTAACATCAGACAGGGTAGTGTGAAAAACTGTTATAGGCCTGGAAAAGGACCATTAGGTAGGCTCAAGAGCCTAAACTGTCCTGGTAGCACTGTGAAAGGACTTTGCTGCAGCCCGTCAGCTTGCCAGGGATTCAGGGAGGGAAAGGGGCCGAAGGGGAAGGGAGAGCCGGAGGGGAAGGGTGGTGCGTTTCATTTGCTCGTCCCTTGCCGGATTCGCAATTCGGGGATTGTTTGGGGTGTGTGCGTATGCGTGTGTGTGACTTTCACCCTATATATAACTTGGAATCTTATTAGATGATAACAACTCGGTGACACTGCAAATCCAGTATTTCTCAGAATGCTATTTTTGAAGCTGAAACATACAACATATTTTGATCTCCAAAGAAGTACAATAAAGATCCCCCCTTCAAAATAAAATGAGAAGTCAAAAAAAAAACCCCAAATGCACATGTAATAATTTCCAGGCGGGCTTCCTGTGATTGTATCCGATTATTTAAATTTCGGACTGTCTCTTTAATTTGAGGAGCGGGGAGAGAGGCGACAGATGGCAGACAGAATTGACTTATGTCCTCTATTCTTCTGCAGAAGAAGGGGGAGTGCAGAAAGTTTGATCGAGGCAGAAGCTACAGTACGCAGGCCTGGCTATAACTATCTAATAGGTCTTTTGACGGATCGGTTCGGAATATTTAGGTTTTTTTCTCCCCCAGACAGGCATTGTAACAAACCCACGGTCCTGGAGGTTGCCATGGGTGACGAGAGCGCTGACATCCAGTCCCAACTACAAATAAGCACATGACAAATGGGCCTGGAGCCCTCCGACAGCCCTGAACCTTGGTGACCCCCTAAAATACCCAGCCTCCCCATACCCACGCCCCAAAAAAAAAAGCATTACTGGGTATATTTTTTAAAACCGAAAGCTTGCACTTAATTGGAAACACTGCCATGTAACCGAAATGCTTAGGACAGCATGTACAAGTAAAAATAAATCACGCAGCATTGTTATTTAATGCGCTGTGACATCATTTCCTGAAATTAAACAGAGATGACACAGATTCAGACAGTCCCTGCTAAGGTTCAGTTCAAACAATTCACAGATGTTTTCCTCCAGCCAGCAGAAAACAATGCGGGGCTTAAAGCACCCCTCTCCCGCTCCCGCTCCCTCTCCCCCTCGCCCTCTCCCCAGCCTTTTCGCTGGTACGAGGAGGTATGGCAGTTTTATAATACATGGTCCCGCAAAAATATTCTTTTTTTAATTTAATTACACAGGCTGTTGTACTAAATAGATGGATCATTGTGTCACAAAAGCATCAATTTTTCAGAAGAAATAACAGATGTCTATGTAACAATGATTAGATTAACCACTCCCAGACAAAGCTAGCTTTTGAGGCCCACACACCCCATGACCCCGGGTTCCCTCTTCTGTAGGGGGTGGATGTAGAAATGTCAGATCTAATCTCAGATTCCATTTTTAAAACAAACAAAGCCCCACCCCCACCCCATTTCTGCTCTTTTCTTTTAAGAAAGAGTGGCGTTTAAAAGGTATATGAACGTTCGGTCTGTTACCAAATCTTTGGGACTGATTTCGTGGCCGAGGACTAGGAGCACTCGGAGGAGGAAACCTTTTGGCCTGGGATCAGAAGTGGCATTTTGAGACAGATTTCCAGTTTTATTCTGTCCAGGCTGGTGACGCTGTAGCGCAGGCAGGCAGGACAGGAGGGGGATGCCCGTGACATTAGGCAGGGCTACGCTACCTCCATCAATAAAAACAAATGCTAACGGCAGCTGCCAGCTCTTCTGGTCAGCGACCAGAGCAACTTTGGGGTACAAAGGCACACATTTCCATCACCTTGAGGACCACAGGTCATGGGAGTTTAACGTTCAGGTACTGATTTTTCTTTAGCACTAGGGTGAAATCATTTAAGCTCTCCTCACAAAGTTTACCCAGCTGAAAAATGAGCACAATATTGTTTTGCAGGACATGTTTCCAACTGGGCGGCATTTGTATAGTCTGAGAGGTCTGTCCTACACCAGCAGGCGACTTATTACCTGGCTGCAAACTCAGCACACAGTCAGCCCTGCCTAAAAAGCAGACCTGGAATAAAACTGTACCTTAGTTGTACCTTAGTCCAACTCTCTGACTACATGGTGCACTGAAGCGGAAACAGCAGCCTTGCGAACCCACCATGACGCAGGTCATTTTACAGGAGAATCAGAGGACATCGTCCGTCTCCTCGGTGTACTCTGGGAGTGTATAGCATGTCACAATGCGGTCCAACACAAGCACTAAAATTCATCAGAATGTCTTCACATTCCTATATTTTCTTGAGTCTCCCAGCCTTCTTGTCACCATTTTAACTGGTCTGTTGTATTTTCGGTTTAGTTTTTGTTTTTTTAAAGTACAGCAAAAACAGCAACATGAAGAATGCTTCTCCTGGATCAGGACTCTGAGGAAAGCCGTTCTTCTACTGTTTGATATGAAAGTAAGCTGTTCAGTGTGGAGTGCAATAGCAGCTATGTTCCTAACCCGCCTTTAGGTATTATTCCTAAAATCACGATATGGGAGGAGATATTTATGAAGGTGGGATGGTTTCAACTGTTTTGAAAGCTTGCTCCAAGATTGGCTTTGGTTGATGACATTCATCTCTAGAATCAAATCTAATGAATAAATAAAATAGCTGCCCTGTATAAAAGGCTTGGTAAGCCATTAATCAAAATATGATAGAGATACATTATATTCTGAGATACACACACATAAATACAACAACAACAAAAAAAAATCTGTTTCGGTAAGACTATTCATATTATCCAATCTGACCACCTGAATAGGGCAAGTTAAGAAAATTAATTCAGGTAAGTACAAAGGCTGTGGCTAGTTCATTTTAACACATTCCAGCAGAACTTACTCTCGTCTGACACCGAAGCAGATGAAACCAAAAATCTACTCTACAAGAGACTGTGTAAAGAGCAAGATCTTCAGCTAGGAGATTGTGGAAATCAGGCTAAAACGACACTGTTCGAACAAATGGTAGGCGACAGAACTTCAGCTAGCAAAAAAAGCAAAAAAAACCAGTTTGACTCCACTGACTTCAGGGGAGCCATCCCAAATACCATCAGCTGGGAATCTGGCACTGTCATAAGAAAGGTTTAGTTTGCAGGCTAGCATTGGTATATCTGGTACTTTTAGTTAAGATACACATCTTCTTACAGACTGTAATAAAAGAAACAACCAAAATAGAATTTTAACAAAGGGCATCACTCCAGGTAAGTGTCTCTGTTCTACCAGCTCTGAAAAAGAAGGGGAAAAAAACGTTGGATGTCGCAAAAGTGTAGTCCTTGATACACTATGCTGCAGAAAGGGATGAACTACCAGAGGTACAAGTCCATAGAACAGTATAATTACTTCCTTTATAACTTTGCTCTCTTCTGATTATGTGCATACATTTTAAAGGTCCTCCATCCTTAATAAGGGCATGGGAGGAGGGGGGCCAGCACTGTATAGCTGCTGGTAAGAAATCCTCATCTCAACCTTGGTGTAAGCTAGAGGTGTCTATACATTTGAGCACTTCCTGTTTTCACTTCATGATCAAATATGTTCTTTGCAGGGCAAATAGGGGAGCACTTGAGGGAGGAAAGCAGAGATGTCTGAGAGGCTAATTGAGTGTACTAAGGACTCCTTGGCATAGAGGAAAAAGAGTCTTCCAAAGCTATGAATAAACTCTCGACTTGGGTCAGATTTCTTGCTGTTTCTTTTCTTTAACCACCTTTGAACTCAAATAAAAACAGCCTTAATGTCAGGTTTACCTTTCTGATGTCGTAATCTTTATGTACTATTGAAAAGCTTATACTACCAGACTAGGATTTCCTCTACTTTCTTAAACACTGGATATTATCCAGAAAAAGCATACACATTTCCAACCAATTCATCCTCAGATCTTTCATCTTCCGGTACTGTTGTAATTCCAAATGTAAGACAGAGCTCAGTAAGTGAACGAGAACATGACAGAAGCTCCTACTCCTTGCATTTGATTTCCAACAATAAAAACATGCATGTGTATCCTATTTCAAATATAATTAAAGTTACTGCAAAATGGAAGCTGTGATAGGGGTTAGAAATTGTTTTGAAAGACACAGCCTGTCAGATACATTCATCCTACATCAGAGTTCAAGTGCCTGTCTCTTCAAAAAAGCCACTTAGGCAATTCAATTTTTAAAATCGGCTACCTTAGGAGTTTGCAAACTGATTGAATAAAGGAAAAAAATAGCGATTTATTTAAAATCATAAGTAAATACAATTAGTCAGAACTGAGTTACTCTCTTTGAATTTGGCAGTCTAAAGGAATTTTAAGTTTAATCCAGACCATAAGAGATGGACTGCCACTGCCTCTCCTTCCAGGGAAACCAGAGGTTAATGATTTTTGTCATATTGAGACTAACAGCTAACAATTGCTACAGTTGGCCTTTAGTATTTTATTTGTCCTTTTGAGGTATTCAGAATAGGTGACAATGGCTTGCAGTTGAGAACATATGTAGGGAGACCCCTGTGGCTTATGGAAAAGTTGCTCCATGCTGGTTGGGTGTTTGAAAAAAAAATACAACCAGAGCTCTTTTATGTTCCTCTCCTTAATGAATGCATGAATGTCAAAATGTACCAATGGCCCATTCAGGGGGCAAAGCCTAAGCAGCTCCTTCTTTAAGAACACATCCTGAGATGTAAAATACATTTGCTTAACAAATTAAAATAATGAGATAATTCAATTAGTTTCTTTAAAAAAAAAAAAAAAAGAGAAAGAAAAAAGGGTACATCAGGGGATTATTGTAATACAAGAACAGGTCATACAGCACAAAGGAGGAACAAACCAATTTGAAATAAGGTTAGAGTGGTAATGAAGGAATGTACATTGAATCATGGACCACCATTGTAAAGATATTTACTTGAAACAATAAAATTGTACATCACAGATTCCCCTGTTCTGGCTCAGCCAGCTTGCACTTTCAGTGGACAAGCTAATTTGAGAAAAAGTGCGAGATCTTTAAAAGAAAGAAGTTCTCTTCGTTCCCTGCATGTGTTTATGGCAAAAATCTTTCTGAATTTACATTGCACTGGTCAGGGGTCTCCATTATCAGTTTGCAGGTCTGAGAGTTACAGCACAGTAAATCTTTCAACACCTGCAAACTCATTAAAGCTTGGAAGGTAAAAGGTTTGGGGCTTTTTTGTGTTCATTTAATTTGATTTTTGCGAGGCCATCCTCACCAGTGATGGCAAATTTACTCAATTCATGCAAGATGGAGAGGGTCAGGAGAGAGAGGATGGAAACAAGGAAAAGGGATTTCAAAAAACCAGGAGGACTTTCCTCAAGAGAAGCGAGAGGCAGTTGACTGTTTAATAAGCGTATGTCGAATGCTTTCAAGGAGTATGTGAGAAAGGAAGGCAGGGAGAAAAAAACAAGATATCACAAATTTCATAAGAGGAAATGGAGTTAACATGGAGACGTGTACAAAACAAACTGGTTTATTTGTGGCCCTGCTTTTTGCTGTCTGCCTGTACTACTCCTCCTATAAAGATACCCTACAGCTAAATGAAAAACCCTCCACTCACACTCACTCGACTTCCAAATTAAAAACATTTTACAGGTTAGTAAATCTCCAGCTGAGGTGATGTAGCAAAGAACAGCTGTGAAGTAATTTTGATAATGATGAGAATAATAAGCACATGGCAAGGTTCAGGGCTTTGCTGTTGCAGCTTCAGTGCTCCTGAATAGATAAAAGTGATTAAATACTCCTGATTATCCCTGACCAATATGTAATGGATTTACAGCCCTTTCAATTAGTCAGTATTTGCTTAGGACTCATTATTTTGTCTTTGGTTAAGTAATCAGCCCAGAGACTCATGTTCTGTCTAATTCCTCTGAGCCAAGTGGGTACAGGGCACCTGACCTTTGAAATGGCCATAGCTGGGAGGCAGGAATAACCACTACTCCAGCAGAGGCACTGGCTATTCCAGCTAATCCTGACCCCACAGGCCAGATCAATGCACCTTAGTTTGCTACTAATGTCCTTACATCAAAATGATGGTTTAGAAATGTGGATCTATCGCTCCCCCCTTTAGCTGTGCTGCTAGCAGAGCAGTTCGATAGTCCCTATCATAAATAAATCGGGTGCCTTGTCCTGAAATCATTACACTGTAACCAACATCAGCTACCGTGGAAATTTATAAAACTTTGGTGGAAGAAGAGGTAGTTAATAACAGTTAGCATTTTAAGCCTTATCAAGTGAGAAACAATTTTACAGTGAGAGGAAGAGGAAAATCAATTGATAATTTTACCAGTTTCCCTTGTTTCTCTCATGAAGTAAACTACAAAGAATGTTACTAGGTTTTCTGTAGAACTGTGTTTTGATGCCTAAGTGAAGCTATAATAGTCAACAGAACACCAACACATAAAACCAATTGCAAGCAGAAGGATAAAGATAGCCCATGGAAAGCATTGCTTTTTCACATATTTAATCTCTCTCCCCCAAATGTGAATATGGCTAGCTTTTAACATAATGGACTTGAAGAGAAGCTAAAAAGGTGCTTATTGTCTCTGTTACACAACTGAAGAATTAGGAAACCTGTAAGCCTTCTATATTTCTCACAAAAAGTAACAATGAGAAGTTTGCAAGCTGCTGCTTAGACTTCTCTAACATCCACAGTGTATGTCAGCACACACAGACTGGGGTTGTCTCTTCCACCACATACCTATGAAGTTGTGTAAACAGAGGCCAGCAATAAAGAATCCAGAAGGCAGAGCTTTATATATGCTAAAGCAAGAAACCCCTTTTTTTATCCTTAGGAACATTTTGAATAGTTCAAAGCGAAAAATGGTTACTTTATATGTAAGTGCTATTCCATGCTAAGGCTTTGTACTCTCTCTCTCTTTCTCTCTCTATAGGCATGTATGTGTGTATATATATACATATATAGAGAGAGAGGTTTCTTTCAGATTTGTCATGATTCCAAGAGCCAAGAAAAAAAATCTAGAAGAAAAAAAAAAAAGCAACAATAATTGAGCCCTAATAATGGTCCAAAAATTATGGGGACAATTGATTTCTAATAATGATGAATAAACCTCATTAGGCACATGAATAGAAATCTATTTTCGTTTTGGGCACCACTTACTGTGAGATGCTGGAAAAGCCACGCTCTCATGATATTTGTTGCTACTTTGGGGAAAATGCCTCTTTTCTTCTGACGTTTTTTGTCCTTGTCCGGGTCATCGTCATCCCCTGTGCCAGGTGAGGCTACACTGTTGTCTAAACCATCTCCTACAACAAAGACAAAAACAGGAAGGAGGAGACATTTAATGAGCAAAATACAGAAGCCAAAAAGTATCATTAACTACCGAAACACTACCACAGTTTTATTTTGATTTGCTAGATCAGGCACATAGAGTTTCTCATTATATATGAGTGCTGATACAAATATGTAAAAATTAGAAACCATGTCTCTGCAAACACTAATTTTGCGTTTCACACATGCATATATCATTAATTCAATTATAATCGTGTGCTTGACATAGTGCAATAGCTCTTTGTCAATTATGGGATTCAATGTGGGAAAACCTGCCACAAGAAAACCCATTCACTGTAAATGCATCCCTACAACCATTCTGAATACGTACTATAAGTAATCAAGTTAAATGTTCTGTAGTCTATATATTCGAGGCCCTCTGCGGAGGTGGCAGTAACCATGTCACCGTTCAGTGCACATAACACACTGTCAGATGAGCCCCTCCCCGTAACCATCACCTCCCAACACACATACATACGCACGCACGAACACGTACACCTAGTATGACCCTGCATATAGCATTTGCATGACATGAAAACTTCTACATCTCTGCATCAGTGACTATTATCATTAAAAAAAAAAAGATGCACATCAAGGTAGAGCTCTCACTTAATCAGAACTTTCCATCAACATCTTTCTCTTCTGTGCTTTTCCCTGGCATTAATTGTGCATTAGCAAAAATCATTTACTTTTAACAGTCATAGTTATTTTTTTTTGCCCTCCAGCAAAAATGCCTTGAAAGCCTGCCTGGAGGGCATCTAAATTATGTATCTGAAAAACTCTTCTGGCAAGGCATTGCAGGACCCCTACTTTCTTAAAATTCATACGAGCACGTCTTCCTGTTTTTGGGAAGGCATCAATCAAGAGCAGCAATATATGCCATATTCCTACATTAATATTTGAACTAATAACTTTAAAAAAAGGAAAGAAACAAGATCCGACTTGTGGCATAATCAAATGCAAAATAAATGAAGAATACTGGGACAGCACGGAGACTTTATAGATTGCTGTGTTTTCCTTACACATCATTAGCCCGGAGCCACACGAAAGAGGAAAACAGAGAAGTGGAGAGTTTATGCTCCCTGCTGGTGTTTAAGAAGCCGAGGTCCTGGAAGGACATCTGGGAATTGTGCTGAGACGGTGGTTTTTGTAATTTAAGAATAGACATTCATTAGCAGTAAATGCCATAAATCCCATGCTAAGTAAAAACCTTGTCCAAGAAAGCCTAAAACAATAAACTCTGTGCTCAATGTAGCCTGAGCTAGACGCTCCATAGCTTCCTGAGGAATGCTATAGATTCACGAGCTAATTCCTATAGCCTTGTCTAGCTCTGTAGTGCTACTAAACGAAATACGTTGCTGCTACATACAGTTCATTTGCTTCAAAACTTGCATTTCAGCTCCATCTTCCCTCCCGTGCCAGATCACCCTTCTTCCACTGCCTCCCCTCTGAAAAACCAACCCTTTTGGACCAGAGAGACAGAAAAAGCCACAGCAAAGAGCTGGCAGATTAATTTTATTGACATTTCCATTTTCACTGCAATGTGATACCCTCCATCACATGGAAGAGATGACCCTCACTATTTACAGACTGACAGGCCACTTCATTACAACCACCCTGCCCCGAGGCAGAGCAGCTCCTTTCCATCTGCCCAAACACCAGAGCAAGACCCTGAAGTCGCTGCTCTCTTTCTCATGCTCCTTTTCTTTTTTGTTTGTTTCTTCTAACGATAGAGAAAGGAGAGTGGAATCACAGCAAACTAATCGAAGAGATTATGGAAGCCCTAAACGCTGTAACCAACTGTTCACTTTTGCAAGATGTTGGTTATTTAGAAAGCACTCCTTTCCGTTGCTCTCTCCCCCCCATATATTCCACCCTACCCCTCTCTCTCTCACACACACACATTCGCGCGCCCGTGCGCACGCACGCACACACACACACACACTTTCCACTGTGTCAAGGAACCGCTGCAAGGCAAATTCTCACAAACACTAATGGCTTCTGACTGCTCCTTGGCAACCCCAGCATTTTAACCTGGGTGGATATGCTCTCCAAAATACAGACACTGGAGCTATCTCATCAGCTGTTCATGTGACACAGATGGAGAGTGGCTATTAGGAGCCAGGCAATGGGCCTTGGGGATCTGAGGTGCTGTACTGTAGCCTCAGGCAATTTTGAAAAGCAGTACCCGGAGATGGGGGGAAAAAATCCCTACTGAAAGTGCAAGTTTGAAGTCAGTCAGTCTGTTTGTCTATCTGTCGTGCAGATAAAGATATCTTTGTCTCTTTATGTAAAAGCTGTGTGTGTATGCACAGGATGCATGGAGCTGTAAACCTTAGGCTCTGAACGATCCTTTCGCACCGCAGAAGCACCGGTGCACTCTCTGTACGGACAAATTCCTGTTTCCCTGCAAATACATACCTCCTGTTTGTGAGCATCCTCAGCAGGAGTCATCTACGTGCTAAATCAGTGTTTAGACCATTCGGAGAGGCTGTTAATATCCTTGTTTTAAAAAGCTAATAGCAGCCCAGGAGATGAAAGTTCAGCTAAAGCTTCCACTGCCTTCCCACCTCAACCAGCGGTTGAAACGGTAAGAGTCAGTGCTTCCCTGATCTCTTCCATAACCTCATGAAAGGAAATCCAAATATCCTACCTCCAAATGACCTCAGAAGATGAATACAGCAAGATTTGTTGCTCCTGGTGAACTACAGGCCCGATCCTGTTAAGCTGTACTGTTATATCTTTAATAGCACTACAACCGCTCACATTAGTGGGGTACGGTTTCTAGTGGCAAGAAATCATAGAAGTAGCCCATAACTGACTTTTCCAAGATGGAATGATTTACTTTTTGGATATGGAGGGACTGATCCTAGTTTGCTGTATCCAAATAAACATGAGTTACTTTAAATGAAGAAAAAGACATTATCAAAAGTGAAATAAAATGAACAGACATGAAAGTCACTCTGTTGAAGACTGGATTGAGTATACTTTTAACTGCTGTATGAAGGAATCCAAATTTAGATCATTTAAACCATCATTACAAGTGATTCTACTTATGTGAACTGTTCATATCCTGATTTGTATGGTAATTTGTAAGAAGAGTAGAGTCAAGTCCTAACTTGTATGGAAATTGCAATTATATAAACATAGTTATCCCAATTTTCTAGTGGGGAAATTAAGTCTAGATTTTGGCCCACTGACACTTTTGTTCACACAGCAGAAAAAAAAAAAGAAGTGTGACTTTCTCCTGCTTTGCACACTGTTCACTCCTTTATTCTTGTGCAAACAGTACAAGTGATTGCAAAACTCTATCACAGTTCCAGGAAAGTGGAGAACTCTTAAGTGGCACTCTCTTTGTGGAGATGTCAATGATTATGCAGGGTTCAAGCCAGTAGAGAATGAGGCATATTACCCATCTTATTTAAGATTATGTCAATGCTCTGTATAATAGTCTCAATAATCCCTATAAAAGATGGAGAGAATTTACTAGAAACTTTGCAAAGTGACCCACACAGGGTTCCTTAGAGACCTTCTCTTCCAGGGGAGGGGTTTGTGGAGGAGGCTGAAGATGCAAGTCTTCTTTACACAGCAGGAAGTAAGGCTTCCACGCTAGCTCTGTGTGCAGACACTTTTAGCATGTGCTGAGGGTTTCTTCCCACAAGATAAATTATTTTGCATTGAAAGCAGACTACCTCTTCTTTAAAAAATACTCAATAAGTAGTTAGAGCGGGGTTTCCATTGCACCATAATTTCAAACAACTTGCTGCAAACTGATTTCCTTGGACAGATTAGCTTGCTGACCCCAATGTTCATACAGCTAAGGACTCTTTGGGAAAGAGAGTCCAGCTAGTCCAACCTTATTGTATCAATGAAGTACTCTTTGACAGTCCTCCACACTATCAGTATTATCTCAGTCCTTATTTGTGTTCCTCACAGAGTAAAGACCCAGCAAGAGATGAAGCGAGTGCTGCTTAGAAGCTGCTCATCTAGTCTTTTCACCATTTGTGAACAGAATGAATAATAGACTCCCAATCTATGCAAAATGATAACTAAAAAGGAGAACCCAGTCAGGCCAAAGCACAGAAGCCTGGTAACAGCCCAGATTCAAACTCCAGAAATAGTTTCTATTACCATCATAACAAGCAGAGCAGTAAGAAGATTGATTTCTGGAAAAATACATTTCAGGACCCAGTGTTTGAGTTTCTTCACCATGAGAGGTCCCTTACAGCGTTATGGTTTGTCATGCTAAAGGAAAAGAGAGAAGAGCAGGGGTATCTAAGGTGGGAGAAGACAAGACACTTCACCATTTTTCTAAAAATAGTGCAAGCAATATGAAAACCAAGTTGAAAGATTCTGAAAAGGAAAGGTGCAGTGCACTGTGTTGATCTTGAGTAAACTACTCTACAATCTTTCAGTCCAGTATTTCGATGGAGTAGAATATGTAGATATAAATGCAAAACAAAGAGGAGAATCAGCAGCAGCTTATATTCACAATTTGCAATTATTTGTTTGTACTTATAATGTGTCTGTCTGGATACATAAGTATTGTAAACCATTATTAATAAGGATGTTCAACGTAGTAATATGATCCACAGCACCACCAGAGAAAAATCTTAAAAATCTGGTTAATTACCACTGCCAAAAAGCTGGAGAGAGGTGTTTGAATACGTTTTGAAGATAAGACAGTCTGTGCTGTAGGGAGGACTAATAGAGAGGGAAGGTCAGCTCCAGAATTAAAGACCTTTCAGGAGAACTCCTTATCTCCATTCCACCCTGTTAAGATCATCAGACTTTCAACCTTACAGCTTCAGCAGATCACAGCTCTTTGAATGAAGTGCTGGCTGTGGGGTTTTTTTTCTCCTCCTCTTAACAATCACTGTTCATGGAAGTTGGCTTAGTCTCCTCATACCACAGAAGCAATACTTATCTACTGCATCTTACTGCCTAGGGGAACTGAGTTAGGATAGGTTACGGGTGGCAAACCTGGGACTTTGAAAACCACAAACAGTTCAAGTGGGCATCCCAGCTTAGAGCTGTGCTCGTCAGCAGTGCTCTGACAGCACGTGTGCTGTTTTTGCTGAATTGACTGCAAGAGGAAAGCTGCCATCAGAAGCTGTTTAGGCCTGACACAGGCATCCTAGGTTGACCTGCACGCTCAGCCACCACTTGTCCTGTCCTGGAGTGGGGTGTCCTCAAGTGAGCTGCTGTAATCAGCCCCCTGCATTCCCTCCCCCTTTTGTGTCTCTGGGACACCAGACACGTCTCATGGTCCTATGTCATATGTTTCAGTGAGCATCTTGGAGAGAGAGAAAGGTTGGACACTGGTGCACTAGAGGGAACAGGAAGACTTCAGACATACAGCACTACCAGCTCTCTTACTATGGAAGATGTTACTCTTTTGCCCTTCCAGCAGCAGGGAGGAGATGAAGAGCTGGCTGCCTCTCTGCCGTTCTTTTTGAAGATCTTTTCCTTTCCAGAATGTAACCCAGCAATTCAACTGGGCTGATACTATAAAGATGACATGACAAATTTCACACAATCTGGGTATTAATAACTACTGTGAATTTAAATAGGAAGAAAAGGAAGAGAACTTAAGCCGCTATCAGACCTTACCTACAAAGCTGTTCTACTCAGTCTACACATTTTAGCATAGTTTGTCAGTCAGGAGCAAGTCCCCATTGCCACCTGGCAATATGTGTTAGAGGCTTAAAGAGTTGCATGGTATCTGGTATCTAAAGTGTATTTACAACAAGAGACAGAATAAAAATTGTTCATTTCCTATTTCTGGATAGGTGCCTTCCTATAATCACTAATTTATCTTATTTTCAAAAAGGCATTTACAAATATTTTATTATTTACTGGAAGGTAGGAACAACATTCCAGCTATATTATTGTTATACCATGCATGCTATAAAATTGGTGATTCAGATCTTTCAAAATTATTTGCAGAACTGTAATGTTTCACATTTCCCCTTTTATTATTTTCCTGTCCAAAAATAAGAAAAAAACTGGGTTATTTGTGCCCTTAATTGTCTGTGTTTAAAGCTCGTGTTTATTTGTGAAGTGAATCGAGAATTCTTAGAGATTATATTCAAAAGCCAACAACATATTTTTCTAGCTTTTTAAAGAAAACTAATAAACACCAGTTTAAATTTTAAGCTCTTTTATACAGCCAGTAGGTTTGTGGTTCATTCATTATAATCCAACATTTTTTCACATCAGGTGAAAAAAGTGTTCCAATGCAGACAAGGGGAACAGTAAAGCAACCTGCTAATTACTGATCTCTCTTACGTTCCTGCTGTGCTAAACTGTCCGGACATGTTGAAGTGAAATTTTTCTGCGATTTTCAAGTGACTAGTTCATGGCCCACTGCCGTGGAGTGCAGGAGAAGGGATGAAATGCTTTAGTTTACATGCAACATTTACTAACTGTGTGGGTTTTCCGACATTAAAGAGGGGACAGTGACCCATGCCACCTTTTTCACACTCAAAAGAGCACTGAAAAAACAGTCTTCATAGGCTTACCTCAGGCTTCCCTGGCCCTTAACACCCTCCCCCCAGGGTAGGAGCAGAAAGAGAAAAAAGAAGGGATTTTATGCTCCTTTCTCTTCAACTTTTCAGGCGGTATAAGCAGCATTTAGCAAATTCAGCCTCCAAATGGCTCCAAATGCTCTGAGCTGCAGGGGCTCATCCTTTGTTAGCCTCCCTCTATTTACACAGGATTTACGCAGGCTCTCCACTGAAGAGACCACATGTTTCTGACAGAAAGCACTTCCATTCACACTGCATCAGGCAACAGGATTGTAACCACTGCAGCTTCACGCTGACCTGAGATTAGGGATTTCAGCAACATTGAGATGGTAACAATCTGCTAACTAACGAAAATTATCCATGGAGAACTCTGCTGCTTACTCCAGTTAAAACTACCGTGGCCAGATAGATTAGGTTACTTAAAAGGACAATTAAGAACTAGCTACTGTCAAGAATATGCGTGTCCATCTACAAATAACACACACACAGAAAAATATCATCAGAAAAAACAAGGAAAAAAAATCAGACTGCAGCTTGGATTAAAACAATTTCACCCACTGGCTGAAGACATAAAGTGTAAAAACAGACAGATGGACACATATGTAAATGTGGCTGCATTTGTTTCTCTGGAGCTGGCAAGTTAGTAATAACAGTATAGTTTAATAATTTATTTTCCATGGTATTTTCACACTGGTTAACTGGGCAGCAGCAACATCCATGCGGAACTTCAGGAGCAGAATAACTCCTTCCATCTAATTGCTACTGGGACAAACAAACTTAACCAAGTGATGTCTCTTGGCTCTACCTACAAGGACTCAGTCCTGGAACCTGATATCAGTCTGGGGATTTTTTAAATCTAGTTTTTTGGGTTTTGTTTTTAACTCAGTTTGGTCAGTCAGGATTTCTGCACTGAGATTTTTTCCAAATTTAGTATTTGTGTCAGGTTTTTTCAAAATGGATTACGAACACACAAGCACAACAAACGTTGCTGGTTGGAGCTTGTGGTTTTTTCACTCAATAGCCTTTCATGGGGCAAAAGAAAATTAGATGGGAACACAGGGCCAGAAAGGACCCCACAGATCCGGTTTTTGGTGAGTTTTATTTTGTCGTCTTAATTTGGTGAATAATTTTGTTTCTGTAGCAAAGAACAAAACAATTTACTTCTGTAATAGTAACTCATACATGCATCCAATAAGCACGTAAAAAGTACATGGTATATTCTAAAGCTCTCCATAGTATATCATAATAAAGCTCTTCTGGGCACTCAATGATTCATTTTTAGTGATCTCTCAAATGCCCTTATCCACAGTTAACACTCTGATTTTATTAAGGAAGAAAGCAGGGACAAATGTCCACTTAAGTCCCAGCTCTCAAATTCAACTCTGCTTGCGCTGCAGTACCTAAAGCTAAAGCTTCTTTAATGTTCTATTCACCTCCCCTGTGTGGCATTTCTGCTAACACAGAGTTCACAATCTTTCAGCCCCAAACACAGAAGGCTGCTATCTTCAAGTCATCCAAGGAATGTGCCAGATACTATCATCTCCCCTGCAATACAAAGAACCAGAAAGAGGCAGAGACCAAAAGGAGACCTTACTGATCAGGTTACTAAAGTCCAGAAAGTCTTTCCCAGAATGCTAAATGTTAATCTTTGAACCAGCAAATGTTATAATTAAGATCCTTGTAGTTGGAGGAAACGCTAGCTTGAGAAGTCAAAGGTACAGCCATTTGAAGTTGTACTTTTTTGCAGGTTTATCCTAATCTCGCACCCCTCATGCTGGCATAACTGCCATCAAGCACTTTGTTCTATTCAAGCAAAATTATCATTAATGTCAGTGGCAGTTTGCCTGAGTAAGGAGTGTAAGACCAGATCCTTGTCTTGTTCACACCGAATTGCAAGCACTGCACAATTCCAGAGGAGATATACTCGTTAAAACTTGGGGTTTATGCTAATTTATCATGCTCCTCTGTTTAAAAGTGAAACTCACTTTGTATGTCACCGAGAAAGTGTTCAATGCACTTGTTTCTACATGGTTTTAACTTCAGTCCCGCCCCCCCTCCCCACCTCAGCACAAGTTGGGAAGTTTACTCCCAGGTTTTGGCACCCAGGCGGAAGAAAAGCATTGTTAAATTAGGTTTAAGTATTTTGTCTGCTTCGGTAATTACTTTGCAGTGTGAATGTAAATAGCTGTTATTCTGTTTAAATTTTTCATCCTACTAAACACTGTCACACAAAATGCCCTTGTGCTGCAGTCTAAATGGAGTTCTTTTTAAATTGCTTTTTTATATATTTTTAGAGAAATATTTTTAGCATTCTTGTAGTAATTCTGTTAAGAACACCAGCTGCAGACTTTGGCTACAGCTGAGACAACAATAACAACTCATTAAAGAAATCAGGAGACAAAAAACTTTTTTTTTTTTTTTTGCCTAAAGCACATCTTCTTTAAGAGACCAGTTTCTTTTTTTAGTTCTCTATCCCTGTTGGTGTAAGTGGGATAGTGTTTTTAGTTTCCTCAGTCAACTGTACCAAAGTTAGTACACACTAAAAAGCTATATTTTATTTTAAGTACCATTTCTTATTTGCTATCCTGGTATTTTTGTCATTAGAATAATATCAAATGTGGGCAAAATAGCCAAGTTCAATTAAAATTCTACCTGCAGTTGAAGTTAAGTAATTAAGTTCCATAGTATCTATCTCATCAATATTTAACCTTTAACATTTTGCAGTTGTTTGTATATAGCATATAGAATGTGGAGAACTTAAAGTAGATGATTGCTAACATCCTGTACTGTTCTTCTTCATTAAACCATTAATGTCGTTTCTTCAAGAATAAAAATGGCTTTTTTTGAAAAGGAAAATAGCCATCAGAGCATCTCAATTTTCCTTACAGCTGTTACAAACTTATAAACTGTGATATTTTAATGTCTTGCTGTCCCCTTAGACAACATGCTGTTGGACACAAGTGCTTGTTCAGGAGACATCCCTTAAAATGATGCCCACTAATTCAGCAAAAGTCCACGTACTGTCCACATTAGAAACCTCTCTTTTCAGGGTTATTTAGCTATTAAAAAAGTGCCAGCTGAAATATTGCATACAAGTACACATTCATAGGATTTTTTTCATCATTTCAAAAGAAAAAAGTTAGGACTAGAAATGTAACAGACATTTATTCCTGAGAGATACTAAGTTAAAAGCTTCAGTTATTAAAAAGGACATTTGTCAGGCCACAAGTCCAAAACACACGTTAGTCTATTTTGAGATGTATTTAAAAAAAATGGAGGATGGCTGAATGCTTTAAAAAAAAAAAAAAAAAATTTAATAGCAAAATGTCAAAATGAACCATAAAAGCTTTTCCAGGTGATAAAATGTACACAAATGTGTATGTTACATAAAACACAAATAAGAGCATGGTCTCGATATGCATTCACAAACACCTGAGCAGCATCAAAAAAGATGCTTGCTGTGAATGCATAGCCCAGAAAAAATAAAAAAATACAAAACAACTCCAAACTTGCCAAGTCTTACATACCATAAGAGCTCCAACACCTATGCACAGTAGGGTGGATTAACTCGGTGGGTGCTGCGGACATATATATGCACCTCCTCCTAAAGTGTTCATTTGGCTGGCAGTCTGGAAAATGCCAGAATGTGAAGGGTTACGTGGGAACACTGACAGTCTGCTGTTGTAGGTTTAAGTTAAAGCCCATACTTTAAATATAGTGTGCTAGGTATTTGGAAACATAACTAATACTGTTTATAAGTGGTATGCTATTTGGTGCTCACAACAAAGGGCTTGATCCGGTGCTTGCTTCTACTGGTGAATCATGTTCCAGCCAACAACCGCGTGCGTTGGATCTGCCCGTATTTACTTTCAGGGTAACATTTTTCAAGAGTCTTTTCCTCCAAGAAGCCTTGTAAAGGTAAAGTGTAAACCATCTGTACCTCATCTGCTACATATATTGTATGCTTAAAAGTGGTTACTGGAAAGACCTGAAACGTTTTGTCTTTCAGGTTCAGTAGACAGATTATAAGAGCAAGCATTTGAGAGCCGAAGCCCCTAGTTAGTCCCTGCTAGTTTCTTAGAGTCTGGCTTCAGCCGTGAGGGAAGATACAGTTAAGAATATCCAAATGCCTCAAACTGGAAGAAGCAGCAAGCATACAGGCATGTGAATTCTGCTCAGAAAATTTCAACTAGTTGACAAAAAGAACCAAAAAGAGATCTTTATGATATCAGAAAGGCTTTCAAGCAACTTATTTTCTCCCGTCTAACAGTTTTAATGGATTGTTTCCAGTAACTGGATAATGTCATAAAACAAACAAACAAACAAAAAAGAAGGGAAGGCCATGGCCTTCTCCTCTCTCTGCACCTAAACTATCCCATAGGATGCTTTGGATCTGCTTTAAGCGATCAAAAGAACTGACAGAGCAATGCATAATTTCATAGAAACATGGGGAAGAGTGTTTGACAAAGGTTTCCGTTAATTTGATTTAGAAAATAAGGAAGCATAAAAATAGCAAAACCACAGGGCACTGGCTTGTTATAACACTATTTGCCTAGAAGTTCACAGCACAAAACTAAAAAGCACAGACCCCCACTCTGACACCTGATGCTTTGCTTTTCTGTTCATAAGCCTGTAATTTCATTTAATTGTAGCAGAAAGTGTTGCAAAAGACAAATATGCAGTGCCTACAGTCTTCCCAGACTGGTTTGTGTCCCTGAGCTCTTCCTAGGGAAA
>NW_009194800.1:30852-35990 GCF_000690835.1 Fulmarus glacialis | reverse complement strand
GACTTGGGCTCCAGAGAACTTCCATCACCCTGCACCCCCCTTCAGACAAGAAAGGGTTGGCTATATGTAGGAACCCCAAATGAAAAACCTGGCAGGTTACGAGACTTCTTTTCATTCAGATGGGTAAAACCGAGTTTCCCCCTGGACAGGCTGTTCACCTAGCCAGTTAAAGAACTGACATGTATGCCATAAGATCAAATCTAAGCCCCACCAATCAAGCAGCAGTCTGGGCTAAACGTGCTGATGCAGCAAATTTCCAGATCTTGATCACACTAGGCAGGGGAGTCATTCTTCTCAGTGATAAAGTCACTGAATGCACTCTTGAGGAGATAAAAAATTAAGAACTGGCTGACTTTGCACCATTTGAGCGAGGTATTCACCACTGACCCAGAAAAACAGAATTGTCACCAGCTAGGAATCACCGTAGACATGGTCATCTCTGACTCCTTACCGCAAGGCTGTTCAGAGGAATTGTTTCTCAGCTGGTTGGTGGCATCAATCCAGAAACTACAGTGTTTAAATGCATTATGCACTAGAAGAAACTTCACACAGTCCCTCCATCTCTCTCTTTCTCCCCCTCCTCTTAAAAACTCTGTGAAATGATGCCAAAGAGAGGGCTCAGTAGACAAAAAAAAACAAATAGGATTTCAGCAATTAAGATTTGCCTCAAAGACATTAACCCCCTTTTGCAATTTTATAGTCAAGAAATTTTTACCTGTGTTTTACTGTGTCAGCTTTTAAAACTTACCAGAGATTTATGCAGCACCTAAGAATTGAGATACTAATAGTGTTGGAGCATTATCTAACACAAGATATTCTATTCCCTTTTCTGTTATTGGCTCAGAAAGTGACCTTCAGCAAACTTTAGGGATAAGAATTTTCAAAAGTGCTGAAATGAGCAAGGAACACAGCTTTCAATGAAAACTGCTTTAAAAGTAATATTCTTTTTGATAGTAATTGGTGGTGGCTCTTAAAGGCAAACATGTCAATGCACTCCTGCGCTCATTTGAGCATTACATTTTTTCAAGTCTGAGTATGGTGGTTGTTTTTACTAATTTTTCTTCATCTCTAAACACGTATCTTAAACAGAACATGCTTTCTTTACATCCTGAAACACTCCATTAGAAGGCAGGTTCTTGGACATAAATACTTGTGATCAAAATAGATACACAAGGACATCTTATTTCCTTTCACCTTCAGCCAAATAGCAGTATTTCCATTTACATTACTAGGAGCAAAAGCAAGTCTTAGTGCTGCAACTTTGGTAAATACAGGTTTTTTGTATCTGTGGCTGATCAAAATCATGAAGTATGAACAGTATTGTCATCTAGCCTTTATCCATTGCTGGTTCCTGTGGCAGACATGGGAATTTGTTCTGAGAGATGGAGTGAAAAACTAAGATTTAGCATTTCCCGTTTCTACCTCTGATTAACTCAATGACAAAACACTCTCTGGACCTCGCTCTTCACCTGCCGCACACGCCGTGTTTCTGTCAGCGTGGATGACACCCACAGAGTGAGCCAGCTTTCCCAGGGAGGAGGAGAAGTGCTCAGAGGGACTGGGACCTGCCCGAGCTGCCAGTCTCTTCCCAGCGTGGACACTTACATGAGCACCAGCCCTGCACGTTTGGATGGAGATAACTTCTCCCTGGCTCTCAGAGAGCAGGAAAGAATTATCACATGGAGTGCAGGTCTGGGGCCATTTTTCTGAAATAAGAAACACCAGCATTCATAATTCATTTAGGAAGAACTAACTTCTTGAAAAGGCCTTTTCAACCCCGTTTATTTCTTACAAAATAGATTCATCTGGACAATGGCAAGGAAAGAGAAGCTAAATCAAGGAGATGAGTAGGCCATCCTTTTCTCCTCGGCTAGTTCTGCTTTCTGGTACCCATGGTGGCTTTTCCCATATGTGATAAAGGTTCAGTAAATAATGCAAGCCTGGGCTCTGGCCGTTGGTGGTTCACAGATTGTACATCCTTAGCAGCACCACCCCATCTATTACTGTGGAATTAGTTGACAATACTACTAGTTGTACCAAAAAAATAAACTAATTGGTCCCTGAGGACAGCTAGGTGCTTTGGAAGTCTTCTTAACAAAAAGAAAAAAAATTATCTCCCACAGTGATTTGCCAGCCTTCCTATACTCTATCCAGCACATTGGGACTTCTAAATTACATACTATAATTGACATCAAATATCTGTCCCATCAGTGAATATCTTTATTAGCATCAAAATCACTCACAACTAGTGTTCCTCAATGTTATTAAACAGAACTTGTTCTAGGTGTTGCCTTACTAATTAGTCAGGATGAGCCCGAGGAAGAAAATCTGGGTCATGTTAAATTAATTGGAATGAGCATGAAAATTAGCAGAGCAAACTGCATCAATTTTCTATAGAGAGCCTTTCTTCATGTTGAGAATAAAAATGGATATTATGAGGCATTAACCAAACTGCCTTCTGTGACTGCCAAGAGGTGTGTTACAGTAGCCCAAAAATATCATGCTCACAGATTTTCAGAAGTTAATGAGACATTTCCAGGAATGGTAAATACATGGTATTAAAATGGGTGTGCCTCTTATGGGAAAATGCCAAGTCATTTCATGTTTATTCAGGCATAACAAGCTCCTCAAAATGAGCATAATTTAAGAGGTGAATAGTGCAAAGAGGGCTAACATTCAACTAATTTTCCTTAAGAAAGAAAAGATTAAATTGAACAAAAAATGAATTAAGAGGTTTACAAATCAACAAGTCAACCATCAGATTGCAGCCTCTGCTCAGTATATTCTCATCAGCCCCTGCCATGAAGTTTTCAAAAAATGTCCCGAAGGCAGGGAACAAAGCGAGCAGAACTGATTACAGCCACACTCACCGCCTTGCTGTCTAAACTCTGTTTGGCTTCCTAATGAGCTCACTAAAAACCTAATTCATCTCCCATAACCCTTCTCAGCCCTCCTTGAAATTCACCATTATGGAAATTACAGATGAAACATTTACAGGCTGTGTTCAAATTACTGCTTCTTCAACAGGCAGGTCCCTGACCCTCACAATGAACACAATAGAGGTATGTCCGGCATGAAACCACTCGAGCCGCAGCCTATAGAATAAAGAGGCTCAGGAAGGTTAAGACTTTTTCTCATGGTGACAATGATTTCCGCATTAATGCTTTCGGTTCCATGAATATGGGAATTTTGTGGGTTTGACAGTATATCAAATACAAATTGTAATTCAGAAGGGGAGAAATGAGTTGTACTGATGACAAATAGCTGAAATAGGCTAATGTGAATTCCCAGCCTGTTCATGAGGAAACTCCCTCAGTTCCTCATTACATGAAGTCAAAATGATCCTCACGGCACCTAGCCTGTAACTGGAAGATTACTGAATTGATGGATCCTTAGTTTAAAATGCAGCTGTTTTATTCTGCTTTAGTAATTAATTCT
Organism: Fulmarus glacialis; assembly: GCF_000690835.1. Taxonomy (NCBI): domain Eukaryota; kingdom Metazoa; phylum Chordata; class Aves; order Procellariiformes; family Procellariidae; genus Fulmarus; species Fulmarus glacialis. The sequence goes on along the minus strand of NW_009194800.1, from coordinate 32,552 downwards.
TTTTCCAATACCATATTGATTAAGCGTAGACCCTGATAAAGTTCAAACTGAGAAGAATCTCTAGTGGCTTCCTTAGTTGCTCCAGAGACTCAATGAAAACTTCCTACAATTCCACCTGCCTCCTCAGAGTGCTGATCCAATGAACAGAACAGTTTTTTTCTCATAAATTAGTTAGGCCGTGTGGAGCTGTATTAGCTGATCGTTGCTTTTGTCTCTCCACTTGCTGACTTGCTTTTCACTTTTGCTGTCCTTTGTGCTGTCACACACAAAGTCGGAGTGCAGCTGCCATGCTGAACCCAAACCAAGGTAAAGAACAATTCGTACAAACTACATTTCCCCCACACACACTTTATACAGCTGCAACTCCCTGAGCAGCACTGCACTCAATAAGGCCTCCTGGGATCCAACTAGCAGAGAAATCCGTGCTGAAGCATGCAGTCGTTCTGTGGGACTAAAGGGTGTTGGGGGGGCCAAGGGGGGAATAACCTGTTTTCTTCAAGACTGATCCACCTTTTGGGATAGAATATTTGCTGCTTTATTTTTAGCAGCCAAAGATCCTTATATTATCTATTTTTTACTTTAAAAAAAAAAAAGAAACCAAAACAGGCCCAAACCACCCACATAAAACACTACATCCACTTGAAACAAGAAATCACCACTTCACCTATAACAAGCGGGATGTGGGTCCTTGTTGACTAACAGGCAGCCGGTGGCTGTCCATGAATGACCACTGCAAACACAGCAGCACGTTACAAGAAGCAGCAATCACCAACACGATGCTGCTTTTCAGAGAGTCACCTATACCGGGAAATTCAGGATACGAATTAAAAAGAGCATGATAACAGAAAGTTTCTCAGATTACAGACAGTACAATGAATTTTCTTTTCTATGAAAATCAGAAATACATTGGCCTGAAAACATTCCCAGCAGTTTTTTTTATTATTAGTATTATTATTCTTACTATTATTATTTCTTCCCCAACCTATCCCAGCCCTTCTCCTCCTCCTTCCCTTTCCCGCCACCTGAAGAAGAAACAGCTGATGCCTTCTGTGTCTGCGCACTACAATTTATAACTTGAACCTGTGTGTCTGAAGGGTAACATGCTGTATATACTGGTTTCCACAACACTGGTAACGAGTGATCTACAGAAGTAAGTGATCTTAGGGGAGGGAGTGGCAGGCACATCAGGTATTAGCAATCCTTGTTCAGGTGACTTATTAGTTAATAAGACTACTTAAAGGCTAAGGATCTCATTCTAATTTCATACTGTCTGAGGCCCTTGACTTAACCTCTGCCTTCCCACCAAGGCGAGAGCAAGCTGGCTTTTCATATTTCTTTGGGAGAATCTGCTCAGTTTTGGCTCAGCCGATTTGTATTTGAAGAGCTACATAACCAGGCGGGTGCAAGGACGGCGGTGGGCAGCCTCTGTGCCTGGTGGGCCAGGACAGATAACGGCATTCCCCACCTTCAGAGCATTCTTCCTTAGGGCGAAAGGTCACCCTTCACAGATGTCTCCAGCAGACACTCAGTTGTCAAAAGGTTGCATCATGCGATGCATGCAGTCACTGCTAACAATGCACTGTTCACATCCAGACACGTAAACACGTTGCACTTCTAAATAATTTCCTTGTTAAAGACAACTTGTTTTTTCCCCCGAGTTTTGTTCAGTTATCAAAAAAATGCAAGGAACATTGAGAAAA
>NW_009194800.1:16936-30809 GCF_000690835.1 Fulmarus glacialis | reverse complement strand
ACCCCCACCCCCACTTCCCTCGCCAATTCACGTCTTAAGTATTCTATTTTCCTTTTCTGTCAGGCTATTCAGCACAAGAAGATGCTTCTGGTTTATTCCTGAAAAAGAGAAATAAAACCACCATATCCCAAAGTGTCTAACAGTAAAGCATATAGTTTGGAGGCAAAAAAAAGCACAGATTTGGTAAAATGGAAGATAGTAAGTAATTTGTCAGAAAAGTTACACAGCCAGAAAAATTCAGTGAAGAAAATTCTGTTCAGCTTAATATAGCCTGTTCTAATTTCTTCCATTTAAAAGTAACAAACAAACACACACCCTGTGTGGACAAGTGCAAAAAGGAAAGTTACATGTACTCATGTATTTATTACAAATTCAGGTTTGCCTGGTGCAGAGAGCTTATTTCTCCAGGAGCACTTCAGAAATAATAGGTCCTAGCTGCTACAGTAGCTCAGCTTTTTAATTTCCAGTGCCTCCAGATGAATAATGTAACAAAGATTTCTTCTTTGTTGAGGACAGTTACTCTAAAGCAGCTTGAAGCTATCACACACAATACAAAACAAGTAATTTCATTCTAGAATGGATTCAAACAAGCTTATCAGGATTGTTATCTATTTAAAAATTATATATTTAACAGTAAAGTAAGACAGACATGGCTGGAATGTTACACATGGGGAAACACGATTAGAGATATTCCAAATTACTCAACCTAATCCCAAGCAATAGAATCTTAAGGGCACTGGGAATTTCTAGAAGAATTAAGCATTATATGTTGTAAAAAGCTCAATTAAATACCCTTAGAAACCAAGCAGAGATTCTTTCAGATCTGCCTGCAGTATGTAATCCTCCCAAATGCAGAATGTTTGCCTCTCCAAGCATCATTTCTGCTCATTCCTTTAGCCACTGAACCTACAGAAAGCACACTTTAAAAAAAAAAAACCACACCTTCTTTGGTGCTTTCATGTCTTGTATTTCATACACTTGGCCATCTTGAATTAATAGGAGTCAATGAAGATACACATTCTTAAAAACGGCTGCAGCTTCATTGGTCTAATCTATGAACTTTAAAGACCTTTGTTTTATGAGCTTTCCTCAGGGTAGGTATTTCAGTGTTCTAAAAACAGGGTTATGAACTGTTAAGTTAAGCACATGTTCTGCATCAACATTTTAGTTTCAGCAGGTTATCTGGTGCCAAGTTTGCCAGTGAGTATCATCAATCCCGAAATATGTGCTTATTTGTTTTAACAGGTGTTTTGAGAACAGCACAGGACAGGAGAAAATCAGTGTTAATATATTCATTTAGTATCTATCCTTAGTCCTGAAAATTCCCTTACCCTTCCCCCCAAAACATGACAAAATTTCACCTCAGTTGTTTAAGATGCAAAGGGATGGATTTGAAAAGGAGTGCAATGAGCATTTCTGTTATTTCACTAGTCTGACGATCTGGCCACTCACTTCTGTTGTACATTATTTCTCATCTAATAATCACAGACCTGGGTTTACATATGGCATAACCCATCTACCTACAGAAAACTACCTTTTATTGTGCAACTGAAGTTAACCGTAGAAGAAAAAAGTAAGGCTGAAGCAAAAAACCCAATACCCTTCAGATAACGAAACATAATCAGGGACTTTCACTCAGTCTGTTCTTCTGAAGACCATTTGTTAGTGTTTGCATCAGAGGATGTACAGGGAGAAGAAATGAAAACAATCTAAAAATCAAAATTGGCTTACCCACATCAGTCGTTCCATAGAACCAAAATAATAGTTTGCTCTTAAAAATGAATACCAGCGAAACATAACAGTAAGATTTACACGCACGCACACACACTGCTGTCACATTTGTGGGTCAGTTGAGATGGTGCATCACAATTTTCACAAAATCCACACACACAGACACACACTTCTTGCAGGTGTTATCTCAGACTTGGTCTGCTGAGAAGCAAAGTGAATCCCCGCAGCGACGTTTGAAGGTTTAAAAGCTCAGGTTTTTGTTTCTAAATGCCTATGAAAACATTGCCTGTGCTCGGAGGCCTTTTAAAACAAAACCAAAGCTTTTAAAGCTTCAAAAGCGGTCATGGGAATTTGCTCATCAGGAGGGAATCCTAAATGAAGGCCAAGATTCAGTTGATTCCCCTGGACATGACAAAAGCCATAGCCTGTCTGCAGGTCTACCATTTCTTATAACAGATGTGGGCTGATTCAAGCAAAACCAGACAAACCTTTATCCATGCCCTACATTTTACAAAATCTACTTTTAAAAGGTTTAATCCTCCCCAGTTTTGTTCTACTATTCTCTGCCATACTATTAAAAAAAACCCAACAAACAAAAAAAAACCCCAAAACCCCCAACTAAACCAAAACAAAAACACCACCACCAAAAACTCCTACCTTCATGGATACTTAATGTAACTAAGAGAAAGACCACCCCCCAAAGTCATCAACTTAAAGGAAAAAAAAAAGCGGGGGGGGAGCTAAGCTTAGAACTTCTATTGTTATAACCTCAAATACGTACAAGACAGGAAGGAAACCAACTGACAGTTGCTTTTCAATATATGAGAGATGATTTATAGAAGAAAATATTCTAATGTTATGTTAAAGGCCTAAACTACTTTGAAAAACTTTTTTTTTTTTAAACGCCAATGTTTTCTACCTATAGCAGTCTAAAAATAAAGCAAGAAGTTCCTAACAAGTTGTTTAAAGGACTGTTATTAAAACACAGCAAGAAAGTAACATTTGAGTAGATCAAGGCTGCTGAATCAGTTATTTAAAGCATAAGAAGCCTGGTGTAAATGAAGTCTTTCTTCTGAAAGTGAGAGATACAGCTTTTCCTCAGTTTTAAGGTGAAGCACACAAGTAAAAAATCACCTGTTTCACCTGAATTTAACGGCAACATTCCTGCCCACCGTGTAACTGACATTCTCCCTTTTCTTTTGGATGCAATAATCTCATTTCGTTCACACAAGTTACACCCCACTCCCATGAAATAGGACAGACAACTCAAGAACAGCTAATCAGCATGGAGAAGGCATAAGAACAGAGGGCATTATATGGTCTTTTTCATGTTCAGAAGCAATATCCTTCTCAAATGATCTAAAACAAAATGAATTCTGCTATAGCAAACAGCTGTTTGATGGAAGACCTGAACAGAAGACCAATACATGGATCCTCCACTGAACATCTGGCCATGCATGGGTATACCCTGCTTGTTACAGCAGCAGTTTGAACGAGGACCCTTACATCCAAGAGTACTACAGTGGCAAGCAAAACAGGTCCAAGTGAATTGTTCTAGGGTTTGCCTCAGCTGGAGGGTGCTTTTGCATAGTTTACAAATTATGCGCTAGACAAGTTCTCAGTCTCTTAAGAACAACTGAACCTTACAAGGAAATTCTCTAAGGAAGCATATAAAATGTTTATATGTGAATAAACAAGGAAAAAAAAAAAATATATATATATACACACACACATCCCTGCTAAGAACATAAGCAGCTCCTCTGAGCTCATGTAAGGCAGTCATAGAAAATAACATGAGAAACAAACTCAAATCTGTATTCTCTGATTATATGAAGACAAATTATGTAGAGATAAGACTTTTTTGCTGCACAGGCACACCAAGATTGAATCAATTCTGTTTTCAAATATACAGACTGTGCTCCCATCAACTCCCACTGAAGTCAGTATTTGACCTATTGTGTACTTTACATTCACATCAATGAAGTTGGTAAGAATGCAGAAAATTGCTTTAGAAAGATGTAAAATTCTTTACTACTTCTAAAATAAAAGGACAGCTTATTTCTTTTAAACAAACCAGATTGACAGCCATTTGGAAGAGCTTAAAGGAGGGTTAATTGGCATACAGTAAACCTGAATTCTGACAGTGTGGACTTCTAGCTAAAATGACATTCTCTTTGGTGGTCCTAGGACTGTAAGATTAGTTTACAAGAAAGCAGAGAGGGGTTTGAAACCAAACCCTGAATGTCACTGATAAATTACCAGATTAGAAAAGTCTGACTATATGAAACATATTCCTGCCCAAATTCAGATGAGAAAACAAACCCACAAAAAAAAAAGGGCAAATCTTTGGTTGAGCCTGAGTAATAGATTAATAGAATGAAGGAAAGATCTTGACTGTTGGATTAAAAAAAAAAAAAAAAAAAAAATCAATACAGCCCTTCTTTCATAAAACCTTGCTCATAGAACTTTATGCCCAACTATGCTCAAAGCTGGGCATATGAACCGCTAATAAGATCTAACTCAGGGAAATAATTAGGATAACCAATTCACAGCTAAATGAAAGTGTTTCACCTATCACTGCAGATATGCACTACAAAAGATTTTCTGGAAATGGATAAGGTAGGATGAATTTCATTATTCTGAGTCAGAAAAAAAACCAGAAAGAAGAAAACAAGCACATACACAGCGGTTAGCTATCAACTATGTCTAACTGAAGTCACTAAAGTAAGTTGTGAACTTTAGGGAAATTCAGATATGGTCCCTTAAAACTGAAAGAAACCAGTAAAATCTATAAGTAATTAAAATCTAAGAAACATTCAACACTAATAAGATAGTCTTTGTTATATCTTTTTTAATTGGAAAACTGCACTGTTACTTCTCCCTTGGACTGAAGTATGAGTATTGCAGTCATCTTTCTCTTTTTAAATCCTTGCACATGAAAAGGGCGGGAAACCCGAAATTGTAAGTCAGCTGAGATGCTAGCACAGATCAGCCTATTGCTGTTTCCCTAAAATGAGACACATCTATATGCATTAAGCATTTTGGTAACCTCTAAATCAAAATTTAATTTTGTAATACTTTAAACTTATGGAATCTACAATTTTACACAAAATGGATAAAACACCGTTGAAGAAAAATAAGACTATTAAAGCATTAATTAAGTCTAATGCTTCTCATCTAGAAAGTTATGTCTAAATTTACCACACACACACACAAAAAAAATGTTATGAACCAGGAATTTTTTCTTACTCAAATACACTTTCACATGGTGACAGATGTTTTGCACAAAATATATTAAGTATCTGAATACACAAAATGAATCTTAACTGCATGGACTCAGAAGCACATGAAATCTAATCAAAAGTCTAATAAGTTAAAACAAACAAAACTTACCAGTTTTGAGGAAAATATTTGTAGTTTCGGACTAGAATGAAAGTGTCAGTTGAAAACAAATCCTACAAAGGCTGAGGTGGTCAATATTAACCCTACTGTGGGTCTCTATTTCAATAACAGGACTTGCAATATACAGAGTTAAGCAATGTAAAAGTCTTTGCCAGACTGAGGTCCTACTTTGGTCGTCATAAGCACTTCTGAAAAATGGAAGGTCTACGCTGATGTACACACAGGATCTTTTCATCCTTTGCCATTTCTTGCCTAAAAATATTTGCCATCTCCATAAGGCTAATTTTTACATTAAAATCTTTAACAAGTGGCAAATTAGAATTTGGACTTCTGTTTAACACTGAGAAATAAAAACAAAAGGCAGTAATGAAGAAATAGTAAAAAGGTGACAGTCTTTTGACTGTAGAGAAGACATGGAGCTTTAATAATTTTCTCAAGACAGTGAACTAACAGTAAAAATTACATTCACTGGGTTTTACGTGTTCTATAGACTGAGTATTTTTCATTCAAAACAGCTTTATTTACAATCTGATAGCGCAGAAATATGAAAAAAAAATTTTCCTGAGATAAAAACTGTCACCCTCCCTTTTTAATTTTCACAAGAAATTTCTTGATATAAAACATTAGAAGACCAACATAACGCTTGGGCATGAGGTGGATGCACAGCATACATGGTTGCTTTAAACAACTGAATTATGTACCCAGCTGAATGGGAGTCCATGAACACCAAGTAATGTAATCAAGTCAAAATTATTGTTGTCTCAGTGAAGCACTTGGGAGCACTATTTGAGCACCAGGACCTCACTGTGTTAGGTACTGTACAAATAAAGCAGAAGAACAGTCCCTCTCCCTTTTTTTTTACTGGCAGAATCCCAATGTAGATCCATTGATTTCAGATGTATTAGCAAAGAAGGGCCTGATCCAAAGCTCACTGAAGTCAACCAAAATCTTTCTGTTGATTTAACAGGCTTTGGATTAGTCCCTAAATAAGAACAGATTTTGGCTCAGCTAAAGGATTTCACTTAAGCCCTCTGCTTGTTCTAGCATCCAGTAGGAGCTAAGAGAACACTGCGGTCCTACTGAGTAGGAGGTTGTGTTCATCCTGAACTATCCCCTTTAACAGATGTACAGGGTCAGGAGTCCCACGAAACAGAGAACCGTCAGTAAGTGGTAAATCTGAGGTGGGAGGAATTAGGAAGGAAGCTCCAAGCTGAAAAATTCTGATTTGTGCTATTTAAGCAATGTTCCATCCTCTTTAGGCAGGAGTGTGAAATTAGACAGGGAGTTCATGCGAATTTCCGAATTTTACGCTCGTAAATTATTTAAAACCTTAGCACCAAGTCCTGCAATAAAATTATATGCATGTATTTGTCATATTCACTTCTGCTGGACTCTCTGCAAACAAGGGCTGCCTTAAATCTGGGTATTACCAACTTACAGCTGCATGTGGAGAGGCCCAAGGAAAGTTTAAACAAATGTAATTGCTTAAACAAGTGTAGCCACAATAAGCTGGTGGGCATAACGCAAGATTATAAGGAAAAGAGCACTCTTTACTTATTTAAGAATTAAATGCCTGGGTTGTCAAAAAATTTCATGGTACAAATCACATCTTAATAGAGAATTTGCTGAATTCCCCTCTCTCACTTTCATAGCTGCTCCACCAATCCTTGTCAGTTATAGCAAATGCTCTGTTTACACAAGAAAGTAGAAGACCCCAATCCTAGCCTGTGCATAAGGAATGTATAGTGCCAAGGGTGTACAAAGGTAACCAGCCATAAAATAATTTGAGCTCTTTCCACACGTTATGTGGCCGGCAGTTTAGGATAGCACTCAGTCCAAGTTTGAGCATCTGGAGTTAGCAATGGACTTCAGACTCAGAGCAGCTGGGAAGTCAGTGGAGCACGGGGAAACCACTTTGTCTTGCTCTTTCCTGTGCTCACTACCCCGGCAGTAGGTAGGAGTAGGGGCACCAGGGCCATCGTACCAACTCTGCCAGCAGATGATTTCCCTGTGTTCGCTCCTTATGCCGGGGTAAAGATGGCTTCACAAATAACCCAAACACAGCCAAGATTTGGGGTTGTCACTTATAAACCACCCATATGTAACAGTAGAAAACGAAGAATCATTTACTTCCTCCAACTCCACACGCACCTGCACACGAGGTGAATTACTATATTGAGTACAATCAAACAGCAGCAAATTCCTTAAAGTTAATTTTGAGTTTACTGCATAAGTTTATTCTTTCCAACAGATTTGAAAAGGTGTTACTATTTCAAGAAATGAACCTAACTGAAAGCACAAATTTATTTTTCTCTGAAGCTCACTTTAACATTTAAAAACCACCAGAGGAAAAAAGTAATTCAAAACTTTCTTGTGCAAATAAAGAAGCTGGTGTTTATTATTAATTGTCCTCTAAAATGTAAGGCATGATGAAATTTTGTTCAGAAATATTAGGAAGTATTAGACCCTTACGGCCGTCTTTTTGTAGATCCTGTGTATCTTAATGGCAGTAGTTTCCATGGGAATTGTCAAAAAATTAATAGGTTTTTTTGTGTGTTTATTTTTTAAGATAAGAGAATCATGCTTTGCTTTCATTTATTTGGATGTGTTTGACCCAAACTTTGCATATCTGAAAGCAGTAGTGCCCCTGTTATTGCTACTGATTCCACGCAAGAAGGATCAGGATCTTACGTGGATAGTGTCTTCCTCTTCCATCTGAGGAGGAGGAAGAACTGCTTTTAACTGATTCCCAGCCCCTTCCTTCAAACCTTCTCTGGACAGTCCAGTGACTCACAAACAAAAGACAGATCTTTCATGAGTACTATAACTATGATCAAGACACCTAGTTGGTGCATTTTAAAACGTTATTCTAAGTTCTGTGGAAACCCAAGTTACTAAGTCTAGATTGATATGTTTATTAAGATTAAAAGCAGTAATAAACAACAGTAAAATAGTTACACATAATGTTATAAATTCTCCCCGTGCCCCTTGCCAAATGGATATGCTGTATTCCATAGTTAACAAAAAACCTCTAAATATGAAGCAGACTATTCATGATATCAGTTTTGATGCCCTAAGCCTTCATTTTTAGCCACCACTGCCTGTGTATGTGCTGAAAACTCTTAGGCAACAGAGCAGGGCGTATGCTAGATCTTCTCATGCCAGGATGAGAGGGGGGGAAAAAAAAAATCCAAAACAAAACAAAAAAAAACCAAAAAACAATGTCAGTGTTCAAAAGACAGAACTACTGATGTGCAAGGTCACTAAACATGACAACCTGTTCTATAGCTCTAGCATACTAAGGAAATCCTAGAGAGAAAAAAAAAGAAAAAACCAAAAAACGACAATGCATTGCACAATCTTGTTCTAAGCCAACACTACCTTTGGATCCCTAAGACCTAAATATGAACACAAAATTAAGTTTTCCTTGGTCTACGTTTGCTATGCTTGTTCAGGGGGAGAAAACAAAACAAAACAAACACTAAACAAGGAATACACATATATAGTGATATAACAAATTTTTAAACATTGGAAACATCACTTTAGACTTCTCATCTTTATGCAAAAATCACTAAAGAACTGGTGATGTGATCCATGTCATCTTTTATTGCTCACTTCATAAGTCTTATTAATTAAAAACAATATAAAGTTAAAGATCAAGGCTACTACATTGACCTTTTTTCACCTTTGCTGAAAAAAGAGGAAGTGTTAAAATAAGCAATACAATTTACAAATGCAGTATATCCAGTGCTTCTTTCATGAAATTCAGTGAGGCCAATACAAGAATGCACTTGAATTTTCTACATAACCCTGCATTCCTGGAATATCAGAGCAGTCCACTGACAACAGATGACATTTCATAACATTCATGCAACATCTAAGTACTCTTGTGCCCATTGTACAGATGGGGAAGAACGCATGTCAGAGAGGGCACATAACTTACTCAAGGTCCTATTGGATTCGGTTCTGCAGTTAGCTGCTCCTGGGTAGACAGCCATATCCTTACCTCATGGCAACAAACTGAGGAGCTACAGGCAGGCCACCAAAATAACAGATGTCTTCCCAGTGACCATACTTGTTATTTGGATCGTGCCTGCAGCTAGCAGGGTAAATGGCCATCACTGTTTCCTGGTATCATCCTATCCTTATGACTATACCGCCTTCTTATAGTTCCCATAACATCAGAAAGTTGCAAGTCAAAGTTTCCACATGGTTTTTCACAAGTACATTTTTATTCTTGTAAACATTTTAAAATATTGATTTACTGCATGCACAAAGACTTACATAAGCCACTAGAAACCACTGGTTAAAATGGTAAGCATTTATTTGAAGATGATATCCTAAATATATTGCCACTCATCTGATTTTAAAATCCTCAGCTTATCAAGACTTACATGTAGATGGCTTGATTTTTCTAGTGAATGAAAAACCTACCTGAGTGATACAATAGTTTAAGTGAAGAAAGGAGAAGGTAGAAAATAAGAGAAATTACTCACTTCAGCCTATAGAAAGCTTCCTGCAACCTGGGTTCCAACTTTAACCTCTAGTACCAGTTACTTAAAGGAATCATACAACAAGTTTGAGAAAGAAGAAAGTATATTTAGACACCAGACCTGGGTTTATTAGTACCTTGCGATCAGTTACTTAAATGAGAAGTAATTTTGTAAACTAAAAGCAATGTTTTACAGTAATTCAAAACCAGATTGGTTTAAAAATTCAGAACTACAAACAAACGTGTCAAATCACATTAAGAGCCAACTAAAGACGGCTGTCAAATTTCCTTCACCTGTCCTACTTCGCCAGATATAAAAGCTGCTCGGAAGCTGGAGCAACCACGAAGTGGTTAGCACTCCTCTTCTCAGGCAAAGTAAAGACAATAAGACAAAAGGCCGACGTATTACAATGTGCAGTGCCATAATGCAGTGTTTGATGCTCTAGAGGGCCTTCAACAAGTACTGTACAGCCAAAAATCAATTGAAAATCAGCATGATAACAGAGCATGAGTTGCCCTGTAATAGCCTTAAGCCCCCCAAGTCTATGTGAGTCCCTTTCATCTGCCATGCTGCACTGACACTGGGGGAGCCTGGCCGCCCCTCCCGGAGCGCTCCGGATATGTCAGTGCCTTTTACCTACTGCTTTCACCTTGCACAGTAAAGAGAGCTGACAACCGCAGTGGATCTTTTAAGCTTTCAAGAGTGGAATTTGATTTTTCTTGGCATAGGTTTGGAGGCTTTAATTTTTTTTTTTTTTTTTTTTTAAATTTCCCCTCTAAGTAAACCTACTGATTTTGGACTGTAAACATCCTCAACATAAAGATGATCCCTCCGATCCTACAGCTGAATACACAGAGGTGATTCCGTGTTTAACAAAGTACAACTCAGGAAGTAAAAGAGAAAAAAAAACGCTGTTCAATTCCATGCAAATTGTTACGCGTGCAACAAAGTGGGCCTACAAATATTTCACTCATATGGTAGGTTTAATTTCAATATTTCTTTAATTACTTTCCAACAATGTCTGGTTTCTGTTGAATTTACGCTAGTACTTGGCATTTGGTGCAACCCCAAAAAGATAAGATACATATGTCCCCTATTCACAGTCTTGGCATTTTTACCTTAACTCAGGCATTGAAGTGATTGGTTTGAAAAATTACCTTGCTGATTAGCTGGGTTTTCTAGTAAATATATAGCGTTAATCCTTAAATTCTGAATATGACATAAGGTATACAAATGTTCTGTCTGACTCAACGGCAACATATCATGGCTTAAGGAGGACATGTATGCTGATCTCTGTGAGCGAAGAAAGAGCTAATTGGGAGTTAGATTCAGTGTGATTATCAGCTTGTTTATGATAAGGGAGTACTCTTCTGAATAGCACTGTAAATTCATCCCTGATTGTGGTGTTAAACCACAGCTCATTCCCTCCCCTCCCTTTTTTTTTGTTTGGTTAGAAGGGGCTTTAAACTATTTTCAGCAGATGACAGTGTCATGCTTTGATTTTCTTCCGTCTTAAAAAATAAATCAGCCACATGAGCCTGATGTCAAATTTCACTTTCTAATAGGAGAAAGGCACATTTTAAGTGTTTACTATAAGAACACATTTGGGTAATTTTTCCCCATGTCATTACGAACATTAGACTGACCCAATTAATATGAAATGTTTCTATGCTGCTGGAACAGACCGTGTTACAGAAAGAGCCATTTGCACAACCTGTTCATGATTATGGGCCATAAGGACACAAAGATGGCATAGACATTTGTGGACCATCTGAATTCTTACAGGGGAAAGGGAAAGATGAAGAAAAAAAAAAAAAAATGATGTTAGCTGACTGTTGTGGGTCATGTTTTTTAATCCAGAGTATTGGACATGTAACACAGCAACAAGAGCTGATCATTTTGTTTAATCACCTTTTGGATCTTTGCCAGATGGTCTCTATTGAGAGCGCTGCAAACAGAGAGAGATGAACTGCGTCTAACATGCCACTAGAGCTTTCCCGTAAATGTCTGAGAACTGAATCCAACAAGAATTTAGTCTCAGAGCAGAAAGGGATACATTTAAAAACTATGTGCATTAACTATACTTTTCCCCATAGAATCCTCACTTGGCATGAATAATTTACCCTCTCTTATGCTAATGGGATCATGAAAGTATCCCTGTGTCTTTAGTGCAGCTATTCTCAGCTTTCAGTAATTACCCCACCCAGTGAAAATAACATGGCTTCTGCAGCTGAACGGCCTACTAGTACCTGGCAATTAGAAAGATCATGGCTGACAGAGGAGCGGTCCAGAGATGGACACGCAAGCTCCGGCAGCCTGAGGAGCAGTTTGAAAAATTAAAAGCCTTCCACCGTGAACGTTTCCTGAGTTGCTTAGGTTCACCATGGAGAGAGCAGCTCCTGCAAGGGCATTTTTGTTCTTTTTTTTTTAAGGATGACAGAGGATTCTAATGTACTGTCCGGGCACCCTAATATTAAGAAATAGCAACATTCCTTGGTCATCAGCAGTTTAAAGAAAGTTTGTGGTCTTTTTTTAAATTAGTGCCGTCTTGTTAAACAAGAGGGAGAGAATTTAAAAAGTCAATTAATGAGTGTCCTTCAGTATCTGACAATTTTATCAGCCACACAAAGGAAAATTCTGTAGTATTTCATTAACAAAAAGTTTTTAAAAAACCATTACAAAGAACCAGGCTTTGACCTCTGTCCATAGCACTCCATGCTAGGTAGTTCACTATGTAAAAATTATCAGGCTAAAACATCTGGGAAAGAAAGCCATGAAACAGCAGGGAACGTGGCTGGTTTATTGTTTATCTTTTGTTTATGAGGCAGTATTCAAGTTTAATTACTACTCTAAATTAAACTCTAACAGGCATCAGGAGACATCCCTTTACACGACTAAGTTAAAAAAAAAAATCCAGAGATTCCAACACTAGATCTTTCAAATAAGTTGGCATATAGAGGAAGAAATTAGTCAGTCTGTAACAACACAGGAAGATATTTAAGCACCTGCTACTGTATGTTTGAATGTGTTGCATTATGAAACCATTAATATTGTAACAAACATACAATTATAATTTAGCAAATGGGATGTTATCTAACATTTGGAGGCAAATTGGGTTAGGCTGAGTAGGATCCAAGATGGAAAGAATGGCCTAAGGGGGAATCCTACCTTTTTCATTTTGAAATACAAATACGTAAATATATATATGCACATATACACATACATATATTTTAAAACACCCAGAAACATGAAGTCAGAGGCAAACCCCTCAACAGTAACTATCTCTTAAGCAAAATTGTTTAGTTATTTTCATGTACAAAAGGGAGGAAAGAGTTCACTATGTTTACCATAACAGTAAGTGACCAGTTTTAGATGAACTTAGCTGTAGGAAAAAATAAAAGTTGAAAGCAACTAGCAAAAGATTATTCCAGATGGCATCTGTCATATTGTATTTAGGGTTATTTTAAAGAGATTACTGCCACTATGAAAACATTCCATTGAAAGAGTTTTGCTAGGCTGCATTTGAAACCCCAGCACAACATATTTCAAATATGGAAGTAAACGTTTTCTAATGCATATATAGATTTTAATCTATATCTAAATATAAAAACCTGTGTGCATTAAAAACTAAGAGTGAGGTGAGAATCTTAAATACAAGTATAATATTTTAAATCCCCCCCAAGCTTTAATTTAATAAAAGGTGAGGAATCTCCAGTTGCCACCAGCCTGATTATTAGAAAACTGTATAGTGAAGTGAAGATTCACGATGACATTTTAATGCTACTTATTGAATAGTGAGTAGGGATATAAATGTTCACCGACTCCAGCAATCAGACAAAAACTGCAAAAAGATGTATTTGTTCACGCAATAGACGGAAAGAAAAGAAAGGATGGGAGGATACTAAAAAGTGACTATATTTAGCTAAGCTGGTTCTGGCATCGTTATGGTTAATGTGCATGTGGTGTGCAGTGTGAGCTCAGCAGTTACTGGGCCAACTGTCTCAGTATTTCTGGGAATTCTGCCTATTCACAGTGCAGGGATTGTTCAATTGCTGCAAAATGTACAAAATGAATTTTACAAAAATGAATTGTAAGGAAGGCCCCATTACAACGATTTTACAGCAAAGATGTCAACATCAATTTTTCTTTCATGCATAGCTAATGATTAAAACAGCATATTCCGTTTGCCTAAGACAATTTATTTCATATTGGCACATCAAAATATTGAAATACAAAGTTATCTTTAC
>NW_009194800.1:14099-16921 GCF_000690835.1 Fulmarus glacialis | reverse complement strand
CTGAACCCACACCATTGTTCAAACCATGAAAAAATAAAGCAAACTTGGCAAGAAATACTTAAAACAAAGGCTCATCAATATTCTCCAATTTGTCAACATCTCAATTACAGCAATGGAAAAAATGTAAATTTCATGTGCTTTGAACACTAAGGGGTCTATTCTTCTGTCAGTGCACATGCGTAACTCCCATCACCATTAATGGGAATTACTCATACATATCAACACAAGGACGGGCCCCTCAAACTTGAAAGGAAAAGATGAATTAATAAGGGCTACTCTCTTCCTGTATCTTCCTCAGCTGAAAAAAGTCATTGTTCTTTAAGAGTTTTTCATACTTCATACAGTTCACCTTATGAGAGCTGTGCCTTCTGAAATAATGCATCTCCAGTGAAGCATTATTTATTAGCAAGTTTGGTTTTTCACAGTCTGGATGTTTGAGCCTTTCTATTAGGAATTTCCTTTCTTGCAGGAGACAGCTCTTTTCCAGTAAAACCATACCCTATAGCTTTATAGGTAAAAATACAAAGGAATAAAAATACGTTCTGAATCCTTATGATGAATATGCATGCTAGCCTCAGCAGGCTTACCTATACATACAGAACTAGGAAAAAGAAGTTGTAGCATTAGCTTTTGGATATTAAACTTCTAAAGACTTTGCATGAATGTGTTATTTTTTTATTATTATTAACAACAACATATCCCTCTCCTCGTTCTGACTACTGGAGTTTGGTTCAAAGCTTTATGTAGTTTCAGTAGAGTTTCGATACTAGGACAGGCCTTTGGGCATTATCGGCTAGTTTTGTAAACAAATTTGATTTGTATATCATCATTATTACAAGATGGTGTATAATGAATAAGAAATATACTACCTAATTTTTCCAACATGCATCAACCCAGAGACGTAACCTGGGATGAACATGTAATTTCAGCTAATATCTTAGTTGAGTTTGCCCTAACCAAATGATTAGTCTTTGCCACAGAAAGCTATTGTGGACGAATTTGTGGGACAAACATCAAGCTGTCACAAAAGTATTTCAAAAGTACTTTAAGATATTGCCCTAGAGAGTAGCCTCAGATATTATTTATAAAGGGGCAAATCGTCTTCATTCAGCACAAGTAGTTCCATCAAAAAAACCACCAAACCAACAAAACCACACACCGATGAACTACTCACATGGGTAAAGCAAAGTGGATGTGACGCCCATTTATATTTTCACTGCTGTACAACCTAGAAGAAGTTTCTTGTCTCTGGCTTCTCAGTTATGGTCAGGTTTATCACCCCAGGCCTAATCCTAAAAAGATGCTGAACTTCCTGAAAGGTCCTGAAGAAACACAGCCTCCATCTGACAACTGGATCAAGCCCTTTGAGTGGGTGAACTAAGAATATGACAAATCAGGTATACAATCCTGGTATCATAAAATATGAAACTGAAACTATTCCCTGGTGCTTTCCTGTAGACCACATGTTTTTAAACCTTAAAAAGATTTATTTCCCACTTTTCATGCACAATCTGCCATATTCATTATTTGAAATATCCCATAAAGAGATTAAATAGGAATTAAAGTCTGGGAGCGTCATATCCATCACCGTGGTACAAACTGATGCCGAATTCTAGAAGTCATTTAGCCTTGTGTGTAAAAGCAGTGGCCATTTCCACTTTGTTTCACAAAGAATAAGGAAAACACAATACCCCAGAAGACTTTCAGAAATGTTTTTTCCCCTCCAAAGAAAAGGGTGGATGATAAAGCTACACACACCTTTTAATCTTCCACTTAGGTTTTTTACACATATATTCGCTGACAAAAACCCTAGGGTCTTCTCTCTCCCCTCCCCTTCTCTCAGCCCCTTTCCTGCCATCTCCCTAGCTATAACTCAGCTAACCCAACAGAACCAGTCAGTTTTAAATTTCAGTTGGGACCCCGGTGACCTGTTAATGAATCTACAGAGAGGAGAAAAACTCACAGTGTTGAGTTATGCCTGGTGTTGCTAGCTGACTTGGAGTCAGAAATGCTTGAAGCGTTAACGTAATTGCAAGAATGTGAAAAATGAAGCGTTGGGCTCCTGAGCAAAGCGAAAGGTCAAAGCAAGCCCTACACAAAACAAGTCTCTGGAAGATGGCCTCATTAGACCATTAAATCAGCTTCTTCTTTTTCTCCTTTGTAAGATGTTGAGAGTGTTTTATTTTTATTATTGGATATATTTAACTCTTTCTCTTTCCAGGGCAGGGGGAAAGTTGATCAGACCTACTACATAACTACTAATCTCTAAAATAGTATTACACAGCATTGATCTGCATTTGTGGATCTGAACTGGGATAACATCAATAAATGCTTAGTAGATTACAGGTCACTAGTACTTTGGTTTGCTAGATGATCAATATGTTGTATAGCCTAGTTTTCTGTTGAACAAGTGAGGTGACATGTTAAGAACAACATAGACACTCACCACTAATAAAATTAGGATAATCTTTCAACATTTACTGCCTGAAGGCCCTTTCCTTAACTCTTTCAATGCCAGCATGTTTCTAATAATACCAAACATTGACTAGATTAACCCTTTTGATGCCAAAGGACAGTCATGTACTGTCGTGGAGAGACTATCTTCCATAAACAGACAAAATGCCTACATCTTTTTTGTTTGGTTCTAACTTTAAGAATTATGGATGGGTTCTTCTGTGTAATAAATAGATCTACCTCATGCAAAAAATGTCATCACTCACCCAACTCCTTTCCATCTCCCCCGCAAAAAAAAAAAAAAAAAAAAAAAAAAACAAAAAAAAACCCAAAACCAAAAAACACCACAAAAAAAACACAAACCTGAC
>NW_009194800.1:292-14073 GCF_000690835.1 Fulmarus glacialis | reverse complement strand
GAAAGAGTGCTCCCAAGAGACAGAAGAGACTGACTCTAGTCTGAATCAATCTCTGCTGCCACCAGGCATCAGTAGATGAGACCATAAGTTGCTAATGTAACCCAAGGCTCTCTAATGAGCTCCCATTCCCAAGAAATCCTTTGGGGCAAGTGGAATACTTGAAGCAGCATTTGTGGAAGGTCTTGACAAAACTGCAGGGAAACCAAGTTGACCCAAACAGGTAACTGCACCAGAATAGCTCAAGAGGGCATCTTGGCATTGCTTGGGACCGACTCACTGCCAGTTCACAAGTTAAAGTAAACCCTGGCCCCCTCAAGGAAGCGTAAGGAAAATTCAATACGGGCCTCCCTCTCTTTAGTCTTTCCCAGGGTTGAGAGGGGGAGAGCAATCCAAAGCTGTCTCCAATGGGAATTTTGCCGCTGCTGTAGGATCATACATCTTTCAGCTGCCAGCAGCTGAGTGGAATGCTGATTTGCCACTGGACGACTGCTTCCCTTTAAAAGGCCCAACTGAGCACAAAGGGAAGCATACTGGCGATGTTTTACCCTGCCAGACTGGGCAGCACTAGTGACTGATTTGGCCCTTCAGCAGTTGTTCCCCTTCTGCAGAAATGAATGTAACAGGTTTGTTTAAATCATATATATTACCAGACACCTCAGTCTCCAATGGGAAGTTGGTGTGGTTATCATCAACTACTTTTTCTTATGCTTAGTGGTATTTCTCGAGCACCCCGAGTTACGTGACAAGGGATCGGAGACTAGTGAAATGCAAGATCCCTGGATGTGAATACAAGGGATTTCTTTACATCAAGCATGGCTTGATGAAGAAACTCTTCTAATTTCTAAGGGGTTGCTGGGGCAGAGTGGAGATACAGGTGTGAGGAAATTTCTTACTTAGGGGTGGAATGAACATGCTGTGGCACAATAATTTTTAAGTATGCAAATGATCATCTGCTACACCAGCATCTTAGCTACAATACATAATGTAAACATTTGATCAACAGTAAAGTCTATGGCCAGCTAATAGACATAACACTGATTTGCTGCTTAGCAGTGAAGCTCTCCCTTTCATTAGCTGCTAAAGCCGTAATAGTTCACGCTGGGCCTCGTACAGCTCTGATCCAACCACATAGAAAAAAAATCCCACGTGACTCATGTTGGAGTTGGATCACACCCTGTGCCATGGCTGCTTTCTATCAGCAATAAGATTACAAATGTATAAACAATTCATACAAATAGGAGACAAACCCAAACCACTCTACCAGAAACAAACTTCGCAAGTTCCTAGAATCGCAACGGGTATGACACCAGATCGTGAGACAGACGAGGGGATCTAGCTCTGTGCCAAGCAGTGGGCCATGTGAGAGACGTGAAATCACATATCTGCTCCGCCGCCTAAGCGTGGCAAATATCATGGTGGAAAGCGGCCCGCAGCATGAGGCTAGTCATAGCAGCTCTAGCCCTGAAGGCTGCTCCCCGCCCCAGTTTTGGGATCCTGCATGGCTAGTTGGATGGCAGACCTCTCAGTTGGCTCTGTTGGGTATGTGTAAACCCCATGTAGGGGAAATGCAGAGGCAAAATGCTGCAAGTGCACGAGATGGAGGGAGCGTACCATAAGACCTTATAAAGGTAAGGTCTCACTCACTAGCTGAGGCTTACCATGTTTACAAAGAAAAACAAAAACAGAGCCCATCTTAAACTTTGGTCTTTAAAAAAAAAAAAAAAAGAAAAAAAAGGAAAAAAAAAAAGAAAAAAAAATCAATTCTGAGTCAAGATCCAAGACTGAGAGTAGACCATCTTTACCCAACTTTTAGCACTGGAGGCTTGACTCTTATACCTTCTGGAGTCACTTATACTTCTAATGAGCAAGTGTAAAACACTATCATATCAGAATGACAGCCTTTGACACTCACTCAGCATGGATGCAGATGACCACACACAAGGTGCAATGCAGTAGGAAATAAAAAAAAAAACCTGAAATAATAATCAAATCTCCTGAACCCTTGAGAATGCTTCACTGTATAGATCCAGCAGAGGTTTTGCAGTTCAGGTACATCTGAATTCAGATTTTCAGAAGCATAAACAAGTCTGTACAAGCAAACATTGCAAGAAACATTTTTCTGTCCAATTTGGGTTTTGCTTCTACTTTATATAATTTAGCAGCTTCATAACTTCATATAGGAGTCTCTTCTCCAGCTAAAACTACAGGTTAAATTCTCCGTCTATAACCCAGCTCAAACAACTGCATCACAGCTGGAGAGTATGTCTGTCATTATATTTACTTACACCACACAAAAATAAACTGTAGATAACCAAATTTGTAAAGGAATTGGCAGAACTAATCAATTGTTATTACAAAGCTTGTTTGAAGATTAGATATTTTGCTTTGAAATAATAATAAAATGCAGCTAAGTGGGTTAGGAAAAGGAAATACCGTCTCCCTAAGTTACAGCTGATTATACTGCAAGTCTGCCACTCCATGTTTACTCTAAGGCAGATGTACCGATATAATAAAAAAAGCTGGAGTTATTTTAGTCATGCCTACTTTGCGGAGGGAAAAAGTTTGACCTTTTACCTTGCTCGCTGCTGTTGTCTCCACTCTGGGAAGCATGGCCCCCACTGGAGGGCCCCGGTGTGCCTGCCGAGTGCGTTGAGGTTGCATCATCGTGGTCTCTCCAAGATGAAGGATTCTGGTGTCAGAGTGCCAAGGAATTTTTTCCACAGTTCCCATTCCAATAGCAAATGAAGAACAGAAAGAAAACCGGGAGAAGAGGGGAGGAGGGGGGGGAAAGTATACACATTAGCATTTGTGAAATGTGCCAAACACCGATACTGTTTGCACAGTGTAATAATTCTTCAGCAAAGACAAGCAGAGAAGGTACAAAGATTTACTTGGTAAAATAAAGGACAGATTTTTGTCTTTTTTAAACTTTCCAAAGAGTTGTCTGGATTTAATTGTCTGAATAATACTGCAGAAGAATATTTCAGGGGAGAAAAAAAAAAAAATTAAATTTTTTTAATGAGCTGGACGGGGGGAGAACATCAACCTGCACAGTTTGTGATACTAGGTGTTCACATTAGGATTGGGATAGTAGGTATGCAAACTATCTCCCCACACTTTGTTTTTCCAGAGTGACTAGAGATGAGAGGGGAGAGGAAGGGGAGGGAAACTGTTTCAAGAAGTAGAGGAGAACGTTCATGGGAGAGGAGTGTGCCCTCACACCCTACCCTTTCTCTCGCCCATTTGAATGCTAGAAAAACTTCAAGCAAATGCAAAGTTGTGAGGGAAAAAGCAAGCTTCCTCTGAAAGACATTATATACCAGCAAAGGTGCTTCTTCATCTTTTTCCCACCTTGATATGACACATAGCAAAAGTCTTTCTGGATGTATCACTCTAACAGTTCGCTTACAAGTATTGTCAAGAATAACCACCAGGTGATTATAAAAAATAACATGTATAGTGATTTTTATGTAATTCTTTCTACATTACTATGCATAAAACATGACAAAAGGGAACACAGAAGAGACACATATGAAGTTTGCAAAACTTGGCTGAGTAAGACCTCAACTACTGTACTTTAGTCGCATAATTCATGCGAGCTTTCTAATTTATTGAGTATTGGCTTTCCCGGAGCGAGGAGCTGCTATTTAAAAGGATAAGTGAGGAAAACTTAATGTTACAGTTTAGTGCTACTTTGTTGAGTGTATTCTCCTCCTGTCCTCCTCCCCTTTCCTGATCATTCCCAATACCCTGCTGTTGCTTAAAGGAAAACAGGAATTCTACTGTACAGGAAGAGCTTTATCAGCACCACATGAAGGCAGGCAAGAGATGGAATTTCCTCTGGCAGAAAAGGAGAGCAAGAACACATGAAACAGATCAGACTAGGGGCTGGACCTGCATTACTTGTCACCTGTAAGTGACAACTTAAATCAAGCACATTATAATAATTCAACAACAAAACAAACAAAAAAATCCCCCCCCCCCAAAAAAAAAAATTATTGCTTCTTAGGTTTGATTGTGTTTTAAATCTGCATTGTGAAATAACACCGGACTATTAAAGCACAAGGAGATCCTGAAAGCAGCAAGTGACAAGTTTGGATAAATTCTTTGAGCAGGACTGATTCTGACCTCATCTACCCCAACACGTAGCGGGAAGAAGTTCAACAAAATCAACTGATTTACCCATTGTAAAATTCAGTGTAAGTGTGATTGGAATCAGGTCCCAAAATATATATTGAAACATCTCAAAGTAATCTCCTAGCACTGATTAGTACCACATGCTCTATAGCAAGGCAAAATAGAACTGCCAAATAACGGCTTGCTCCAATACCCAGTAACATGTATCTAACGGGCCTGACCCAGATCGCAGCAGAGACAAAGGGAAGAGCCCATGACTTCAAAAGGTTCCCAGTAAAGCCCTAGGTGACCAAAGGGTAAGAAGGATCCAAATCCCCTTCACCTTACGCAGACACACACATGCAGCCAAGCACATGGTTCCACAGCAGGAAGATACGAGCAAAATCAGAAGACAGGCCAGGATCTGAAACTCACCTAACCTATCAGCACAACAGACAGCACGGCAGCACTCATGGCACAAAACCACCACCCCTCCAAAACCCAGAAGAGTGATCTACTTTTCCTTACACAGAACCGCAACAGGAAATAAAACCACCAAGCAATAGCATTTTATATTCATTGAGGTTGTTGTATTAATTAGGTCTCAGAAATCACTATTAATACTGTAACCCCCCACAATTTCGTTTAAAAAAAACAAACAAACAAACAAACAAACCATTTTACCATCATTTTACAGAGTCAGGTGGAAAGAAACACAAAAAGAAAGATAAGAAGTCTTGAAAGCTCAAGCAGCCCAGATGTTATTAAAAAACAAAAATGTTGAAAATAAGGTTAGCAAAAAGTTCAGATAGAAATAAAATGCAAAAACTGAGCAAGTTTCTTTACAGCCTGGATTAAAACACAGTTGTGCCTATGAGCTGCTCTTTTTATCTCTTGAGTTAGGAAGCCACTCAAATAGCTTCAAGCTGAAGGCAAACAGCAGACAGGAGCTCTTCAGCCCTCTGCAGCCTCTTAGCGTCAGCTGTTTGCCGGATGGTAATCAGATAAAGAGCTAGAAGAAATACATGAAAAAAGAAAGAAACAATAGCATAGCATGAGTTTAGCTCTCCAACAACATCAGGCTGGAACCTTCTTTTAGAAAATGTAATAATTGCAACATGTTCACCTAGGCTAAACTTTTCAGGGAACGCAGTGAGTTATGTTAATTTTATGCACTGCAGGCTCTCTTAAGCTGGCTCCTGTTGGAGCTCCTTATCACACATATGAAAATTACAATAATTAACTGGTAACACCTCAGCTATGTTTTAAGGCAAATGTCATCCAAAACCTATCATACAGTATTTCAAAGCTAGACCGGCCTTTCTGTTTCAAAACCTTAACGATTTGGAAAGGATCGCTGAATAAGACTTCCCACAGCTGAAAACACTTGCTGTCTCTACCAGGCTGAGTTGTTCTTGACCTCAGTTTGTAGATCCCGTTTTAGAAAGACAGACTGTATTGACTGGGAATTCAATGTATTTCTTGTGACACAGTTTCCTTGAGGAAGCAATTTGGCAGAATTTTGTTGAAGGACAGAAATAATAAGATGGGATATTTACAAGACGCGACAGTAGAATGTCGGAGGAATTTGAAAGGGGGGGAAATAGCTAGGTTTTAATATTATAAAAAATGAGAAATAACTCTAGGGGTGGAGTTTACAGGCTCATAAAAAGGCAGCATTCTTTTGCTTTGGACTAAGATCATTGTACGTGTCAGTGAACTTCTCTTTTTCTCCCCTAGAGTGTTTCCAACTTTGCATCCCTCAAGAAAAACTTCTTGGCCAAATGCCTAATTATAAGTAGCTATTTTATGTATGTTTTCACAAAAAAATGGGACCAAATGACACATGTAAAGTGTACTTCACTGGAAACACTTTATCAGTATAGTTTAGGTACCTATAGAGATCCTGATCTAAAGCCTGCTAACATTAATTGCAATTTTTCTATTAATTTCAATGAAATTTGTATTAAGCTATTACACTGTAAACAAAAACATAAAACTACATAAATTACACAAACCGTTAGCATGGCTTCTCATACCTTCTTGCAAGTTTAGTAATACACTTTGCAGAAACACGTTGAGGAGTGTGGATGATGTCTGCCAAAATGCAATTGCCTGTTTTCTGTGCATACTATAAAATTTTCACACACATATAACCTAAACTAATGCCAGATACCATAGAAGGTAAACAGCACACATGTATCTATTCCCAGTAGTTTTAATAATTGGGAGTCAAATATGGTGCTCCTCTTGCTCTTACCTAATTGTGTTAAAGAGCAGTGTTACCAGGAGAAAAGCAGTGAATACTGAGTAGAGCACAATAGAAGGAGATGGAAAATAGATACAAGAAGCTAGGTCTCCAGGGGCAGTATTTTCTATTTGCTGGGCTACAGACTCGCAGCTGATAATGCAAGTTGTAATTAATATAAAAGCAGGAGACAATATGGGGAAAGCTTGTACTAGCAGGGCCACAGGAGATCACTCCGCTGCTATCCACTGTTTCTCATTTACACACACAGCCTTCCCTAGAAAACACAATTTTGCCAGTGTTTTTTCCCTTGAAAGTTAAAAAAAAAAAAATTGATTTAGCACCACCATTGAATTTTGCTAAATCTAGAAAAGAGCAGCAGAAAGGACAAGGGTCTGCTGGTATACAAAGCAAATCTGACACGTTAGTCTTTTGTCGATGCTGCAAATCTGGTGGAAACCAGAGTTTTTAACTGCTACAGGATTTCTTGAACAGAGATGTTGTAACGGAGAAACTTGATATAGGATAACCTTCTGTTAAATTGCAATTCTTACTTTGTATGCCCAGAATTTCCACTGGGCAAAGGCTGGCTGATTTTTTGTGAGTGTATGTAGTCCCGCTAGGGCTGATTCTGATCTCACACTGCTTTTTATAGTGATATTAAAGACTCAATTAACCATAAGGAATTTGCTTCTTATTTATAACTGGGAAGTAAAATCCATCAGGCCAGCTGATACCCGTGTGAGTAAGCTGAGCAGGATTTGGCTCACAGAGGTTAACTGAAGTTTTAAGTATAGAACTGTGGCAGGATCAGGCCCTTACATTTTATCAGATGAAATGGACAAAACCATTGATCTTGCAGCAACAAATAAAACACAACTTACTTTCATAAAAGAAACTACAGTGGTTATAGAGCTCGTTCTTTGTGAAGATGGTTAGACTCAAAGGTCTGGAGGTTTCTCTGGTAAATTAATTTTGCAAACACAAAACTGAGCTGAACTACTGATACGGATGGCATCCCCCCCCTCCACCCCCCAAATACAAGCCAAATCCTGCTCGCCTTGTTCTTACAAGTAGCACCTGTAAACACAGTGGAACGACTGACGTGATCGATACCACAAAAATCTGTATCTAGGTACCACAGACATCAAAAGACGATACACTATGCTGGACATAGAAACCTAGACACATCCATGCACGTGTGTTTCTGTGTGTGCATCTGTGTGCATCTGTGTCTGTCCATGTTTTGTATGTATAAAGTTCAGGATGATATCTTAGAGACTGTTGTGGAATGCAGTAATGATAAACTTACTACGTAAAGAAACTTTCAATAAGTAAATGAGCCATGAAAAACTCTAATTTGACATGATATGTATGTTTTCTAAAAAAAGACGACTACTGATATTACTAAGGTTTCTTTTCTTACAGATGCATATTTAATATGATAACTTTTTTGTTTCAGAATTACGCAATTTAAACAAAACACAAGGCATTGTGATCTATCAGATATTTGTGTGTGTATGTATGTATATGTACAAATTTTAATTCTTGTCCCTTGATTTTGCGTTTGAGGAAAGTGTCAGGAGAAATTTTTGACACTCCTAGAATGTGGCAAAGTTCTGAAAAGCTGCGTGCTTTGTATTCTCCAATTAAGATTGAAATCAGACATGTAATCTGAACTGAGACTTGAAAAATTGGGGGGTTGTTGTTTTTTTAATTGTCCTTCTACGTTATTCTGTGTGGCTACACTTCATCTAGACCGATAGACAACTCAAACCAAAGAGGGAACACCGGCATCAAACAGATAGTGACACACATTATCGGTTCAGTTTGAAAGAACCCAGATTAAAATTAAAACACTCAAATCTGAGCTGTAGAGTACCTTTGCAGAGTACCTCGGCCCGTGAAAAAGAGGAAAACCACAACATTCTCTGCAGTCTCGGGAAGTTCCTGGTGCTCCTTGCCCCTTCAGGAAGCGCAGGGCCTACCCTAACGCCCGAAGTCCTAAGCCACATGCTAAGAAATTTGGTT
The DNA here is from genome assembly GCF_000690835.1 of Fulmarus glacialis. NCBI lineage: Eukaryota > Metazoa > Chordata > Aves > Procellariiformes > Procellariidae > Fulmarus > Fulmarus glacialis. The sequence goes on along the minus strand of NW_009194800.1, from coordinate 5,678 downwards.
ATTGAAGACAAACATTTGCCTTATTGTTGTGGCAGTTAGCTACTTAGTTAGCTAGCTTCTGACACACTGCAAACAGAAAGGGCACCTTTGGGGTCTGATCCTGCGTTTCTGGCCTACTCAGAACTGCCGCTGAAGTTCACCCAACCATGGCGTACCTGCAGAACGCAGCATCAGGCCCCCAGTTACTTCCTCATTACCCAGTGAAATCTTACCTAGAGGTTTAATTATATAACTGGACCAGATATGTATTACCCCATTTTTATTTGTTCTCATCTGCAAGACGTCAGGAATTTGCACAGACTGTTCTTTGAGAAGAATGTTAAAGAAATGTAAAATGTCTGGATGTCCAAAAGTACAAAATAAAAGCATCTCCTCATTTGAGAGCTGAAAGGTTTAATATTCAGACTAATATTTCTCTTCTACAGCTAAGGCATCGGATTTCTAATCTGTCAACAGTCCTTTTATAAAAAAGAGATGTATGTATATTTCTATCCATTTTTAATTATATTTTATGAATGATGATCTGTATATCATTACCTCTTAGCTGCAAATTGACTAGAACATATAAACAAATATCAGAAAGACTGAGGCCCTGATCCTGCTCCCATGAAAGCCAGCGGAAGGAGAGCCATAAATTTCTACGGGAGAATTACTAGGCTTCAAAGTAGGTTTGTGCTAAAGGAAGAATTGTGTGGCACCAGGTGAAGCCAGGTACAAAAGAAATGCAATTAAAGTACAAAATGTTATCATGTGCTCAAAGAAGTTTAAAAATCTCCAAATTTTGCAAGCATTACGTTTTTCAGATTTGAATAGCTTGAAAGAAAAAAAAAAAAAGATTTGTTGGCAATCGCAACAGATATTTTAGGCTGAACACAGAACGCAGGATAGGGCCCAGAATGTTTATATTGAACAATAATAAATTGTCTGTGCTGGGAAACTCAACTTGAACTGCAGCTGGAAAGGTTTCTTTCCTTTTTTCTTTTCTTTTTTTTTTTCCCCCCCTAACTGATCTGGTTCAGCCAGGGCATAGCTGTAATTACCTTCTTTCCATCTACAGCTAATACCTCAGAGCAATAAAAAAATATGAGGGTGTTAAAAATTCAAACACTAATTATGGACTGTTATATTTACTAAACACAGCAGAGTAATAACAAAAGTTTCAGCTTCTTGTGGCCAGCGCTGCACTATTTGATCTACCAAGTCCCTGGACCCTTTACACTTACTGTATTACATAACGGTTAATAGCGCACTAAAATAAAATTCGATAAACACATTTATTACCAAACACGTATAGCACAACCGCTTACAGCTGTCTCCTTTTTGCAGCACAGGTATATCTCTGAAGGGTTCATTCCTTTGTTGAGTTTGGTTTTGGTTTCCAATTAAGTTATATAAATAGTAGATTTTGAAAAGGGAAGCATGTGCTATTTAAGTACCCCCTTTAAAGTCTCATGGTAAATATTGGCTAATCCTACAATTCTTTCTGTTACTTTCCCTTACGCTACGTTTTCAGGTCTAGCAAAGGAATAAAAATGAGAGCTGCCTTAGTTCCTAGTTCAGCACTGCCACTGTCACCGCTACCACCCCTTGCATTCGCATTGAACACACACAGTGTAGCTTTATACCTCTTAATAAGAATAGAGGTGTATGGATTTTTGGGGTGTCAAACAGCTGTCACACAGAGTCACCTCCACAAGAGAAACCTTGGCACACAACAAATTAAACTACACTTCTTTTTGGCTATCATTATTCATAGCCAATCAGTTGAAATGCTCCTAGTATTTCATGTGCAAATAAAACCATGAGGGCAAGACCCGTGGATCAGAATAGTGGGCCAATACATAAAACAGAAGAAACAACATGCTGTCTCTGTCCTTCTGAAGTGGCTCATCATCACCCCTGCACCAACTTTCACCAAATGAGATCTAGCCTGAGGCTATATATTAAATATGCATATCAAAGCAAATGAAAAAATAAACCTGGAGAGTCAAATTGGACAAATTTGCATGCTTGAACTACTACATTTTCAGGTAGATGCTCACAAATGATCGCTTGTTTGCTGATAGCCTTGCATGTTTATATTAACCATTTTTTAAAGCTTTTCCTTCTTTGTGAATAAAAGTGGATTTCTTCCTGCTGGAACCTTGTACAGTGCAAGTATAAATGTGTACACACACGGTAGTTTGACTAAGCTATAAAAGAGTGTTAAAGTTTTGTTGGGAAAACAAGCTAATATACAAAAAAAAAAAAAAAAAAAAAATCCAATAAGGAGACACATTTCCCAAAACGCATGAATAAAATGTAACTATGTGATACAACTCTTCATTTCCCAGTTGGTGTTCTGGTTGCACAAATTATTGCTTCCTTTCAAAACAAATAGCAGGGGGCTAAAGTAAAAATGTTATAGCTCAAATCTCCAGGAAATAAAAGGCCTTAAATTATAATACCCAATGAAGTGGTAAACCCTAACGGGTGCAAGATAAATGGGTTGTCATATTTATTTGAGTTTGGTTTTTGGGCCACAAAAGCAAGAGGAGATTCTTCGTAGGGAAGATAATAGTTATCAAATTATCAAAATGCTAACCCCCTCCACCTCTGTCCTATCATTGTGTGTGAATTTAAATATTATAATGGAGCACTGCAAATTGGCTTGAGCATTCGCCATCTGCCAGAACCCTAAACAGGCTAGTTTATCTAATCTCTTCAATATAAACATAAGCATGCTCCATTTCTACACTTCCACTTGAAACACACTCTTGTAAAGAAACTGTACTGGAGAAACATGTACTTTTTTTTTCTGTTGCTCTGAATCATACACAATGACCCCACATCTTTCAGGTTGCCACTCATTTCAATTTCTTTTCTAGTACTCTCCCAGAATACTTATGCACACGAATTTAGGGTTGTAAAGTGCCATAAAACAAATATTTTTGAAATAGTGTCATGCCTCATAGAGTTTATTATCTACGTGTGAGATAGCTGATAAGCAGAGAAACTTTCAGGAACCTCTGCATACATTTTTTTCTCTCAAAATAATAGATTAAAAATGTGAAACATCGCAAAAACCTTGTCCTGCAATGTTTACCGAATACAAATGAGAAAATGAAAGCAAAGGCTTGGGTCCAAAAATATTTCCCAAGCTCTGGAACTAAGCCGTGCCAGAAGGGGGGCATTTAGAAGAATTTATTATTATTTTATTTCCCAGTTCAGCTTCAATCCAGGTCTAATGTAATTATCAAATACGCACACAAACAACATGTTTTCAAGGGAAACAAAAGCTCCTAGAAAGCTCATTCTCCCTGGGCTTACAGCTACTCTTCTTAACACACTGGGAAATAAAGGCAGGCGCCTGTGCAGAAAGCATGGTTAACTTCACACCGGGTGTTAAATTAATATTTCAACCGCTAAAATATTAGACTGTATCATTTAGATTATGAGTTCAATTGAATCTAAAACTGTGTAAACCCCTTTTCCCCCCAGGGATGCGTTCCTATAAATAAACTGGAGTTCACACCCACTCTTTTTAACCAGAGCTATTCCTTCCCTTTTCTGCGGTACCAGCTGCAATCTTTCCCTTCACATCCCGAAGTCTCTCCGCGTCTACATCTTTGGAAGGATCACTAAAGCCGCTCCAAAACCCGGAAAAACAAAGGCACTCTCCTCACCACGCGCACCAACGTTCAGTCCTACACACATAACACTAATTCACCAACTCCTAAAGTGTTAAAATCAACCGCTAACCTACGGTTACTCAATCATCATTCTCTCCAGCTTGCTGTAATACATTGTTAATAATTGCTTCATCAAGGTTACTGTCTTTTATTATGAAGATGCTTCAGGCGTTTGGCAATAAGTCCATATTCTGACAATAAGTTGCTATAAAGCACAAGCATTGGAAACTCTAATGTGCTAACCCTTTTTTTTTAATGCAATGTAGTATTGCCAATAATTCTCATCACTTGTCATCCCCACGAGAGGGGAGGGGGGAGCAAATCAGTAAACTTTCTCCCTAACTTTCTCATCTCTGTTTCCTTACATTGCTGCATTGATTACAGAGTTGGCAAAGAAGAAGAGAAAGCACCGATCCCCACATCAGACAGACAGTTTGCTAGCTCTCCAAGCCGCCCAGACCAGGAAACTTTACAAACCATTGCAAACTCTCTGCTTTACAGATGGAAACAGGAGGAAACTTTTGCATTTCTACAACTTTACAAAGCGAGAGGGAAGAAAGTGTAAAGACAGGATCTGACCTTGCAAGAGGTTAAAGAAGTAGTAGTAGTAGTAGTAGTAGTAGTAATAATAATAATAATACCAATAATAACAACAATAATAATAATACAATAGCAGCAAAACAATGAAATCGGGGGCAGGTCCTCTAAGCAGGTTAAAGTCTTAAAAAGTGCCAAAAAGAAATCAGAAGGACTTACATGATCGGCTAAATTTGTGGAAGATCCTGAGAGTTCTTCGTGGTCTGATTTGGAGCTGCCATCCCTTTCATCAATAACGAGGTCTATTGGCATTTTTCCTTTCAAACAGCTAATGTACCGATGGCAGAAGTTATCGCACAATTCATGAACCTGAAAACAGTAACAAGAATAATAGCATCAATAATTGCAAAATATCAGTTTGCAACTTTTTTTTTTTTTTGGTAGCAAGAACAACCCTCTGATCTACTCCACAAGTAACTCTAATTAAGGGGCACAATAGTTGAAGGCAAGGAAACAATAGAGAAATTGTTGCAGCACATATTATTCTCTAGAGACTTGCCGCAGCAACAAGTTAGAGAGAGAGAGATAGTGGGCTCAGTCTGGTGTGCAGAGGAAAATCCGATGTGATGATAACATCAGAACACTGGGAGCTGGACCCAGACGGTATCTCTGGAGCATACACAGCCCAGACAGGTACAACTAGTCACTCGGGACGGGATCGGTTTAAACCGGGGCTAAAAAAAGGTCTATGTGGCCGGCAGCAGTAAAACGAAGCTGCTCGCTGAGGCTGTGGGAAGAGCCGTTCTCGTCCCAGGGCACAGCCCCCTCCCCACGCCGCGCAGGGCCCCCTGCCTCTTCCAAACATTTAGTGCTTGCTTGGGGTTAATATGCCTGCCAGAGCTGGAGAAAGGCAGGAGTGCTTTCATTTCTTTTCTTGTTAAACGTATTATTTCCGAGTCGGGAAAAGAGCTTCTACTGAGGGAAGGGGTAAGAAGGATGGAAGGGGTTTAATAATACTAAAGATTGAACTTAACTTACGCTGAAAAAAAAAGAAATAATAATGCCGGGCTGGGCTGGGCATGGCTGTCGGGTGTCACATGTTCTTATGGCACAGGTTACAGTGTCACCCTGCGTTTCCCCTATCTCCTCTGGCCATGTTTACAAGTCGTCCCAAACAC